>NW_019227632.1:39023-74563 GCF_002742605.1 Olea europaea var. sylvestris | reverse complement strand
GTTTTGGTGAATTGCTTGTCTAATTCGATTGGAATCGAGCCAATGAAAAGTGGATTTTGATTTTGTGATAACTTTTGATTTCTTCATTTTCGGCAAATTGCTAGTCTAATTCTATTGGAATCGAGCCAATAAAAAGTGGTTTTTGATTTCATGATAACTTCAGGTTTTTTCATTTTTGGTGAATTCCTAGTCTCACTTGATTGGAATCGAGCCAATCAAAAGTACTTTTTGAGGTTTTTTCCTTTTTACGAATTGCAAGTCTAATTCGATTGGACTTGAGCCATTGAATAGTTGATTTTGATTTCATGATAACTTTGGGTTTATTCAGTTTTGGCGAATTACTTGTCTAATTCGATTGGAATCGAGCCAATGAAAAGTGGATTTTGATTTCATGATAACTTTGGGTTTCTTCATTTTCGGCGAATTACTAGTCTAATTCGATTGGAATCGAGCCAATGAAAAGTGGCTTTCGATTTAATGATAACTTCGGGGTTGTTCATTTTTGGCAAATTGCTAGTCTAATTCGATTGGAGTCGAGCCAATGAAAAGTGGTTCTTGATCTCAAGATGACTTCGGGTTTGTTCGATTTTGGTGAATTGCTAGTCTAATTCGATTGGAATCGAGCCAATGAAAAGTGCTTTTTGATTTCATGACAACTCGGGGTTTGTTCGATTTTGGAGAATTGCTAGTCCAATTCGATTGGAATCGAGCCAATGAAAGCTACTTTAGATTTCACGACAACTCCGGGTTTGTTCATTTTTGGCGAATTACTAGTCTAATTTGATTGCAATCGAGCCAATGAAAGTGGTTTTTGATTTAATGATAACTCCGGGCTTGTTTATTTTTGGCGAATTGCTAGTCTAATTCGATCGGAATCGAGCTAATGAAAAGTGGTTTTTGATTTTATGATAACTTTAAGTTTGTTCATTTTTTGCGAATTGCTTGTCTAATTCGATTGTAATTGAGCCCGTGAAAAGTGGTTTTTGACTTCACGATAACTACGAGTTTTTTCATTTTTAGCGAATTGCTCCTCCATTTCAATCTGAATCGAGCCAATGAAAAATGGTTTTTGATTTCACGATAACTTCGGCTTTGTTCGTTCTTGGCGAATTACTAGTCCAATTTGATTGGAATCGAGCCAATGAAGAGTGGTTTCTGATTTCACGATAAGTTCAGGTCAGTTTGTTTTTGGCGAATTGCTAGTCTAACTCGATTTGAATCGAGCCAGTGAAAAGTACTTTTTGAGTTCATGATAACTTCGGGTTTTTTTTGGTAAAATGCTAATCTAATTCGATTAGAATCGAGCTAATGAAAAGTGGTTTTTGATTTCATGATAACGTCGGGTTTGTTCGTTTTTGGCGAATTGCAAGTCTAATTCGATTGGAATCGAGCCAATGAAAAGTGTTTTTGATTTCATGATAACTTCGGGTTTTTTTCATTGCTAGTCTAACTCGATTGGAATCGAGACAATGAAAAGTGCTTTTTGAGGCTTTTTCATTTTTTACGAATTGCAAGTGTACTTCGATTGGACTCGAGCCAATGAAAAGTGGATTTTGATTTCATGATAACTTTGGGTTTATTCGATTTTAGTGAATTGCTTGTCGAATTCGATTGAAATCGAGCCAATGAAAAGTGGATTTTGATTTCATGATAACTTTGGATTTCATCATTTTCGGCGAATTGCTAGTCCAATTCGATTGGAATCGAGCCAATGAAGAGTGGTTTCTGATTTCACAATAAGTTCGGGTTAGTTTGTTTTTGGCGAATTGCTAGTCTAACTCGATTTGAATCGAGCCAATGAAAAGTACTTTTTGATTTCATGATAACTTCGGGTTTTTGTTTGGTAAAATGCTAATCTAATTCGATTAGAATCGAGCTAATGAAAAGTGGTTTTTGATTTCATGATAACGTTGGGTTTGTTCATTTTTGGCAAATTGCTAGTCTAATTCGATTGGAATCGAGCCAATGAAAAGTAGTTTTTGATTTCATGATAACTTCGGGTTTTTTCATTTTTGGTGAATTGCTAGTCTAATTCGATTGGAATCGAGCCAATGAAAAGTGGTTTTGATTTCATGATAACTTCGGGTTTTTGTTTGGTAAAATGCTAATCTAATTCGATTAGAATCGAGCCAATGAAAAGTGGTTTTGATTTCATGATAACTTCGGGTTTTTGTTTGGTAAAATGCTAATCTAATTCGATTAGAATCGAGCCAATGAAAAGTGGTTTTGATTTCATGATAACTTCGGGTTTTTGTTTGGTAAAATGCTAATCTAATTCGATTAGAATCGAGCCAATGAAAAGTGGTTTTGATTTCATGATAACTTCGGGTTTTTGTTTGGTAAAATGCTAATCTAATTCGATTAGAATCGAGCCAATGAAAAGTGGTTTTGATTTCATGATAACTTCGGGTTTTTGTTTGGTAAAATGCTAATCTAATTCGATTAGAATCGAGCCAATGAAAAGTGGTTTTGATTTCATGATAACTTCGGGTTTTTGTTTGGTAAAATGCTAATCTAATTCGATTAGAATCGAGCCAATGAAAAGTGGTTTTGATTTCATGATAACTTCGGGTTTTTGTTTGGTAAAATGCTAATCTAATTCGATTAGAATCGAGCCAATGAAAAGTGGTTTTGATTTCATGATAACTTCGGGTTTTTGTTTGGTAAAATGCTAATCTAATTCGATTAGAATCGAGCCAATGAAAAGTGGTTTTGATTTCATGATAACTTCGGGTTTTTGTTTGGTAAAATGCTAATCTAATTCGATTAGAATCGAGCCAATGAAAAGTGGTTTTGATTTCATGATAACTTCGGGTTTTTGTTTGGTAAAATGCTAATCTAATTCGATTAGAATCGAGCCAATGAAAAGTGGTTTTGATTTCATGATAACTTCGGGTTTTTGTTTGGTAAAATGCTAATCTAATTCGATTAGAATCGAGCCAATGAAAAGTGGTTTTGATTTCATGATAACTTCGGGTTTTTGTTTGGTAAAATGCTAATCTAATTCGATTAGAATCGAGCCAATGAAAAGTGGTTTTGATTTCATGATAACTTCGGGTTTTTGTTTGGTAAAATGCTAATCTAATTCGATTAGAATCGAGCCAATGAAAAGTGGTTTTGATTTCATGATAACTTCGGGTTTTTGTTTGGTAAAATGCTAATCTAATTCGATTAGAATCGAGCCAATGAAAAGTGGTTTTGATTTCATGATAACTTCGGGTTTTTGTTTGGTAAAATGCTAATCTAATTCGATTAGAATCGAGCCAATGAAAAGTGGTTTTGATTTCATGATAACTTCGGGTTTTTGTTTGGTAAAATGCTAATCTAATTCGATTAGAATCGAGCCAATGAAAAGTGGTTTTGATTTCATGATAACTTCGGGTTTTTGTTTGGTAAAATGCTAATCTAATTCGATTAGAATCGAGCCAATGAAAAGTGGTTTTGATTTCATGATAACTTCGGGTTTTTGTTTGGTAAAATGCTAATCTAATTCGATTAGAATCGAGCCAATGAAAAGTGGTTTTGATTTCATGATAACTTCGGGTTTTTGTTTGGTAAAATGCTAATCTAATTCGATTAGAATCGAGCCAATGAAAAGTGGTTTTGATTTCATGATAACTTCGGGTTTTTTCATTTTTGGTGAATTCCTAGTCTCACTTGATTGGAATCGAGCCAATCAAAAGTACTTTTTGAGGTTTTTTTCCTTTTTACGGATTGCAAGTCTAATTCGATTGGAATCGAGCCTATGAAAAGTGGATTTTGATTTCATGATAACTTTGGGTTTATTCAGTTTTGGCGAATTGCTTGTCTAATTCGATTGGAATCGAGCCAATGAAAAGTGGATTTTGATTTCGTGATAACTTTTGATTTCTTCATTTTCGGCAAATTGCTAGTCTAATTCATGTGGAATCGAGCCAATGAAAAGTGGCTTTCGATTTAATGATAACTTCGGGGTTGTTCATTTTTGGCAAATTGCTAGTCTAATTCGATTGGAGTCGAGCCAATGAAAAGTGGTTCATGATCTCAAGATAACTTTGGGTGTGTTCGATTTTGGCAAATTGCTAGTCTAATTCGATTGGAATCGAGCCAATGAAAAGTGCTTTTTGATTTCATGACAACTCGGGGTTTGTTCGATTTTGGAGAATTGCTAGTCCAATTCGATTGGAATCGAGCCAATGAAAGGTGGTTTTAGATTTCATGACAACTCCGGGTTTGTTCATTTTTGGCGAATTACTAGTCTAATTTGATTGCAATCGAGCCAATGAAAGTGGTTTTTGATTTAATGATAACTCCGGGCTTGTTTATTTTTAGCGAATCGCTAGTCTAATTCGATCGGAATCGAGCTAATGAAAAGTGGTTTTTGATTTTATGATAACTTTAAGTTTGTTCATTTTTTTGCGAATTGCTTGTCTAATTCGATTGTAATTGAGCCCGTGAAAAGTGGTTTTTGATATCATGATAACTTCGAGTTTTTTCATTTTTAGCGAATTGCTCATCTATTTCAATCTGAATCGAGCCAATGAAAAATGGTTTTTGATTTCACGATAACTTCGGCTTTGTTCGTTCTTGGCGAATTACTATTCTAATTTGATTGGAATCGAGCCAATGAAGAGTGGTTTCTGATTTCACGATAAGTTCGGATTAGTTTGTTTTTGGCGAATGAAAAGTATTTTTTGATTTCATGATAACTTCGGGTTATTTTTTGGTAAAATGCTAATCTAATTCGATTAGAATCGAGCTAATGAAAGGTGGTTTTTGATTTCATGATAACGTTGGGTTTGTTCGTTTTTGGCGAATTGCTAGTCTAATTGGATTGGAATCGAGCCAATGAAAAGTGGTTTTTGATTTCATGATAACTTCGGGTTTTTTGCATTGCTAGTCTAACTCGATTGGAATCGAGACAATGAAAAGTGCTTTTTGAGGCTTTTTCATTTTTTACGAATTACAAGTGTACCTCGATTGGACTCGAGCCAATTAAAAGTGGATTTTGATTTCATGATAACTTTGGGTTTATTCGGTTTTAGTGAATTGCTTGTCGAATTCGATTGAAATCGAGCCAATGAAAAGTGGATTTTGATTTCATGATAACTTTGGGTTTCATCATTTTCGGAGAATTGTTAGTCTAATTCGGTTGGAATCGAGCCAATGAAAAGTGGTTTTTGATTTCATGATAACTTCGGGTTTTTTCATTTTTGGTGAATTCCTAGTCTCACTTGATTGGAATCGAGCCAATCAAAAGTACTTTTTGAGGATTTTTCCTTTTTACGAATTGCAAGTCTAATTCAATTGGAATCGAGCCAACGAAAAGTGGATTTTGATTTCATGATAACTTTGGGTTTATTCAGTTTTGGCGAATTGCTTGTCTAATTCGATTAGAATCGAGCCAATGAAAAGTGGATTTTGATTTCGTGATAACTTTTGGTTTCTTCATTTTCGGCGAATTGCTAGTCTAATTCGATTGGAATCGAGCCAATGAAAAGTGATTTTTGATTTCATGATAACTTCGGGTTTTTTCATTTTTGGTGAATTCCTAGTCTCACTTGATTGGAATCGAGCCAATCAAAAGTACTTTTTGAGGTTTTTTCCTTTTTACGAATTGCAAGTCTAATTCGATTGGAATCGAGCCTATGAAAAGTGGATTTTGATTTCATGATAACTTTGGGTTTATTCAGTTTTGGCGAATTGCTTGTCTAATTAGATTGGAATCGAGCCAATGAAAAGTGGATTTTGATTTCGTGATAACTTTTGGTTTCTTCATTTTCGGCGAATTGCTAGTCTAAGTCGTTTGGAATCGAGCCAATGAAAAGTGGCTTTCGATTTAATGATAACTTCGGGGTTATTCATTTTTGGCAAATTGCTAGTCTAATTCGATTGGAGTCGAGCCAATGAAAAGTGGTTCATGATCTCAAGATAACTTAAGGTGTGTTCGATTTTGGCGAATTGCTAGTCTAATTCGATTGGAATCGAGCCAATGAAAAGTGCTTTTTGATTTCATGACAACTCGGGGTTTGTTCGATTTTGAAGAATTGCTAGTCCAATTCGATTGGAATCGAGCCAATGAAAGGTGGTTTTAGATTTCATGACAACTCCGGGTTTGTTCGTTTTTGGCGAATTACTAGTCTAATTTGATTGCAATCAAGCCAATGAAAGTGGTTTTTGATTTAATGATAACTCCGGGCTTGTTTATTTTTGGCGAATCGCTAGTCTAATTCGACCGGAATCGAGCTAATGAAAAGTGGTTTTTGATTTTATGATAACTTTAAGTTTGTTCATTTTTTGTGAATTGCTTGTCTAATTCGATTGTAATTGAGCCCGTGAAAAGTGGTTTTTGATTTCATGATAACTTCGAGTTTTTTCATTTTTAGCGAATTGCTCCTCCATTTCAATCTGAATTGAGCCAATGAAAAATGGTTTTTAATTTCACGATAACTTCGGCTTTGTTCGTTCTTAGCGAATTACTAGTCTAATTCGATTGGAATCGAGCCAATGAAGAGTGGTTTTTGGTTTCATGATAAGTTCGGGTTAGTTTGTTTTTGGCGAATTGCTAGTCTAACTCAATTTGAATCGAGCCAATGAAAAGTACTTTTTGATTTCATGATAACTTCGGGTTTGTTTTTTTGGTAAAATGCTAATCTAATTCGATTAGAATCGAGCTAATGAAAAGTGGTTTTTGATTTCATGATAACTTTGGGTTTGTTCGTTTTTGGTAAATTGCTAGTCTAATTCGATTGGAATCGAGCCAATGAAAAGTGGTTTTTGATTTCATGATAACTTCGGGTTTTTTTCATTTTTGGTGAATTGCTAGTCTAGCTCGATTGGAATTGAGCAAATGAAAACTGCTTTTTGAGGTTTTTTCATTTTTTACGAATTGCAAGTGTACTTCGATTGGACTCGAGGCAATGAAAAGTGGATTTTGATTTCGTGATAACTTCGGGTTTGTTCATTTTTTGGCGAATTGTCAGTCTAATTCGATTGGAATCGAGCAAATAAAAAGTTGTTTTTGAGGTTTGGTCATTTTTTATGAATTGCTTATCTAATTCGATTGGACTCGAGCCATTGAAATCTAGTTTTTGATTTCTTGATAACTTCGAGTTATTTCATTTTTGGAGAATTGCTAGTCTAAATCGATTGGAATCGTGCCAATGAAAAGTAGCTTTTGATTTCATGATAACCTCGGGGTTGTTCATTTTTGGCGAATTGCTAGTCTAATGCGAATGGAATCGAGCCAATGAAAAGTGGTTCTTGATTTCATGATAACTTCGGGTTTGTTCATTTTTGGCAAATGGCTAGTCTAATTCAATTGGAATCGAGCCAATGAAAAGTGGTTTTTGATTTCATGATAACTTCGGGTTTTTTCATTTTTGGTGAATTGCTAGTCTTACTCGATTGGAATCGAGCCTATGAAAAGTGCTTTTTGAGGTTTTTTCATTTTTTACAAATTGTAAGTCTAATTCGATTAGACTCAAGCCAATGAAAAGGAGATTTTGATTTCATTATAACTTTGGGTTTGTTCAGTTTTGGCGAATTGCTTGTCTAATTCTATTGGAATCGAGCCAACGAAAAGTGGTTTTTGATTTCATGATAACTTCGGGTTTTTTCGTTTTTGGTGAATTACTAGTGTAACTCGATTGGAATCGAGCCGTTGAAAAGTGCTTTTTGAGGTTTTTACATTTTTCACGAATTGCAAATCTAATTCGATTGGACTCGAGCCAATGAAAACTGGATTTTGATTTAATGATAACTTTGGGTTTCTACGTTTTTTACGAATTGCTAGCCTAATTCGATTGGAATCATGCTAACGAAAAGTGGCTTTTGATTTCATGATAACCTCGGGGTTGTTCAATTTTGGCGAATTGCTAGACTAATTCGATTGGAATCGAGCCAATGAAAAGTGGTTCTTGATTTCATAATAACTTTGGGTTTGTTTATTTTTGGCGAATTGCTAGTCTAATTCGATTGGAATCGAGCCATTGAAAAGTGATTTTTGATTTCATGATAACTTTGGGTTTTCTCATTTTTGGTGAATTGCTTGTCTAACTATATTGGAATCAAGCCTATGAAAAGTACTTTTTGAGGTTTTTTCATTTTTTATGAATTGCAAGTCTAATTCGATTGGACTCGAGCCAATGAAAAGTGGATTTTGATTTTATGATGACTTTGGGTTTGTTCGATTTTGGAGAATTGCTTGTCTAATTCGATTGGAATCAAGTCAACGAAAAGTGGTTTTTGATTAATGATAACTTCGGGTTTTTTCGTTTTTGGTTAATTGCTAGTCTAACTCGATTGGAATCGAACCAATGAAAAGTGCTTTATGAGGTTTTTACATTTTTTACGAATTGCAAGTCTAATTCGATTGGACTCGAGCCAATGAAATGTGGATTTTAATTTAATAATAACTTTGGGTTTGTTCATTTTTTGCGAATTGCTAGTCTAATTCGATTGGAATCGAGCCAATGAAAAGTGGCTTTTGATTTCATGATAACTTCGAGGTTTTTCATTTTTGGGGAATTGCTAGTCTAATTCAATTGGAATCAAGCCAATGAAAAGTGGTTCTTGATTTCATGATGACTTTGGGTTTGTTCGATTTTGGCGAAGTGGTAGTCCAATTCGATTGGAATCGAGCCAATGAAAAGTGGTTTTTGATTTCATGACAACACCGGTTTGTTCGATTTTGGAGAATTGCTATGTCTAATTCGATTGGAATCGAACCAATGAAATGTGGTTTTTGATTTCATGACAACTCTGGGTTTGTTCATTTTTGGCTAATTGCTAGTCTAATTTGATTGTAATCGAGCCAATGAAAAGTGGTTTTTTGATTTCATGATAACTCCGGGCTTGTTCATTTTGGCGAATTGCTAGTCTAATTCAATCGGAATCGAGCTAATGAAAAGTGGTTTTTGATTTCATGATAACTTCAAATTTTTTCATTTTTTGCAAATTGCTTGTGTAATTCGATTGCAATGAGCCGGTGAAAAGTGGTTTTTGATTTCATGATAACTTCGAGTTTTTTTTCATTTTTGGCGAATTGCTCCATTTCAATCAGAATCGAGCCAATGAAAAATGGTTTTTGATTTCACGATAACTTGGGGTTTGTTCGTTCTTAGCGAATTGCTAGTCTAATTCGATTGGAATCGAGCCAACGAAGAGTGGCTTTTGATTTCATGATAGCTTCGTGTTTTTTAATTTTTGGCTAATTGCTTGTCTAACTCGACTGGAATCAAGCCGGTGAAAAGTGGTTTTTGATTTCTTGATAACTTTAGGTTTGTTCGTTTGTGCTAAATTGCTAGTATAATTCGATTGGAGTTGAGCCAATGAAAAGTGGTTTTTGATTGCATGTCTAACTTCGGGTTTGTTCTTTTTTTGACGAATTGCTAGTCTAACTTGATTGGAATCGAGCCAGTGAAAAGTAGCTTTTGATTTCGTGATAACTTCGGGTTTGTTCATTTTTTGGTGAATTGCAAGTCTAATTCGATTGGAATCGTGCAAACAAAAAGTGGCTTTTGAAGTTTGGTCCTGTTTTACGAATTGCTAATCTAATTCGATTGGATTCGAGCCATTGAAAACTGGTATTTGATTTCATGATAACTTCGAGTTTGTTTGCTTTTGGAGAATTGCTAGTCTAAATCGATTGGAATCGAGCCAATGAAAAGTGTCTTTTGATTTCATGAAACTTTGGGTTTGTTCATTTTTGGTGAATTGCTAGTCCAATTCGATTGGATTCAAGCCAGTGAAAAGTGGTTTTTGATTTCATGAAAACTCCGGGTTTGTTCAATTTTTACGAGTTGCTAGTCTAATTCGATTGGACTCGAGCCAATGAAAAGTTTTTTTTGATTTCATGTTAACTTCGAGTTTGTTCGTTTTTGGCGAATTACTAGTCTAACTCGATTGGAATCGAGACAATGAAAAGTGGTGTTTTATTTCGTGATAACTTCGGGTTTTTTCATTTTTATCGAATTGCTAGTCTAATTTGATTGGAATCGAGGCAATGAAAAGTCATTTTCGATTTCATGATAACTCCGAATTTGTTCATTTTTGGCGAATTGCCAGTCTAATTCGATTGGAATCGAGCCAATGAAAAGTGGTTTTTGATTCCATGAAGACTCCGGATTTGTTCATTTTTGACGAATTGCTAGTCAAACTCGATTGGAATCGAGCCAATGAAAAGTGATTTTTGATTTCATGATAACTTTGGGTTTGTTTGTTTTGGCAAATTGCTAGTCCAATTCGATTGGAATCGAGCCAATTAAAAGTGGTTTTCGATTTCATAATAACTCCGAGTTTTTTCATTTTTGGCGTATCACTAGCCTAATTCGATTGGAATCGAGCCAATGAAAAGTGGTTTTTGATTTCATGTTTCATTTTTTGAGAATTACTAGTCTAATTCGATTGGAATCGAGCCAACGAAAAGTGGTTTTTGATTTCATGAAAACTCCGAATTTGTTTATTTTTTACGAATTGCTAGTCTGATTCGATTGGACTCGAGCCAATGAAAAGTGGTTTTTGATTTCATGATAACTTCGGGTTTGTTCGTTTTTGGCGAAATCCTAGTCTAATTCGATTGGAGTCGAGCCATTGAAAAGTGGGTTTTGATTTCATGACAACACCGGGTTTGTTCATTTTTGGCGAATAGCTAGTCTAATTCGATTGGAGTCAAGCCAATGAAAAGTGGTTTTTGATTTCATGAGAAGCTTGGGTTTGCTCGATTTTGGCGAATTGCTAGTCTAATTCGATTGGAATCGAGCCAATGAAAAGTGGTTTTTGATTTCATGATAACCTCGGGTTTGTTCGTTTTTGCCGAATTGCTAGTCTAATTCTATTGGAATCGAGCCAACGAAAAGTTTTTTTTGATTTCTTGATAACTTCGTGCTTGTTCATTTTTGGCAAATTGCTAATCTAACTCGATCGGAATCGAACCAATGAAAATTAGTTTTTGATTTCATGATAACTTTGGGATTATTCGATTTTTGAGAATTGCTATTCTAATTAGATTGGAATCGAGCTAATGAAAAGTGTCTTTTGATTTCATGATAACTTCAGGTTTGTTCATTTTTGGTGAATTGCTAGTCTAATTCGATTGGAATCGAGCAAATGAAATGTGGTTTTTGAGGTTTGTTTGTTTTTGACGAATTACTAGTCCAATTCGATTGGACTCGTGCCATTGAATAGTGATTTTTGATTTCATGAGAACTTCGGGTTTGTTCATTTTTTGCGAATTACTTGTCTAATTTGATTGGAATCGAGCCAATGAAAAGTAGCTTTTGATTTCATGATAACTTCGGGTTTGTTCTTTTCTGGCGAATAGCCAGTCAAACTCAATTGGAATCGAGCCAACGAAAAGTTGTTTTTGATTTCATGATAGCTTCGGGTTTGTTCATTTTTCGCGAATTGCTATTCTAATTCGATTGGTATCGAGCCATTGAAATGTAGTTTTTGATTTCATGATAAGTTCGGGTTTGTTCGTTTTAGGCGAATTGCTAGTCTAATTCGATTTGAATCGAGCCAATGAAAAGTGGTTTTTGATTTCATGATAACTTCAGGTTTGTTCATTTTTCGCGAAGTGCTATTCTAATTCGATTGGTATCGAGCCATTGAAATGTAGTTTTTGATTTCATGATAAGTTCGGGTTTGTTCGTTTTAGGCGAATTGCTAGTCTAATTCGATTTGAATCGAGCCAATGAAAAGTGGTTTTTGATTTCATGATAACTTCAGGTTTGTTCATTTTTGGTGAACTGCTAGTCTAATTACATTGGAATCGAGCAAATGAAATGTGGTCTTTGAGATTTGTTTTTTTTAACGAATTGCTAGTCTAATTCGATTGGACTCATGCCAATGAATAGTGATTGTTGATTTCATGATAACTTCGGGTTTGTTCATTTTTTGCGAATTAGTAGTCTAATTCGATTGGAATCGAGCCAATGAAAAGTAGCTTTTGATTTCATGATAACTTCGGGTTTGTTCTTTTCTGGCGAATTGCCAGTCTAACTCGATTGGAATCGAGCCAATGAAAAGTGGTTTTTGATTTCATGATAGCTTCGGGTTTGATCGTTTTTGGCGAATTACTAGTCTAATTCTATTGGTATCGAGCCATTGAAATGTAGTTTTTGATTTCCTGATAAGTTCGGGTTTGTACGTTTTAGGCGAATTGCTAGTCTAATTCGATTGAAATCGAGCCAATGAAAAGTTGTTTTTGATTTCATGATAACTTCGGGTTTGTTTGATTTTTACGAATTGCTGGTCTAATTCGATTGGACTCGAGCCAATGAAAAGTGATTTTTGATTTCATGTTAACTTCGGCTATGTTCGTTTTTGGCGAATTGCTAGTCTAACTCGAATTGGAATCGAGCCAATTAAAAGTGGTTTTTGATTTTGTGATAACATCGGGTTTGTTCGTTTTTGGCGAATTGCTAGTCTAACTCGGTTGGAATCGAGCCAATGAAAAGTGGTTTTCCATTTCACGATAACTCTGGGTTTGTTCATTTTTTGCGAATTACTAGTATAATTCGATTGGAATCGAGCCAATGAAAAGTGGTTTTTGATTTCATGAAAACTCCGGGTTTGTTCATTTTTAGCGAATTGCTAGTCTAATTTGATTGGAATCGAGCCAATGAAAGGTGGTTTTTAATTTCATGATAACTCAGGGTTTGTTCGTTTTTGGCGAATTGCTAGTCTAATTCGATTAGAATCGAGCCAATGAAAAGTGGTTTTCCATTTCACGATAACTCTGGGTTTGTTCATTTTTTGCGAATTTCTAGTCCAATTCGATTGGAATCGAGCCAATGAAAAGTGGTTTTTAATTTCATGATAACTCAGGGTTTGTTTGTTTTTGGCGAATTGCTAGTCTAATTCGATTGGAATCGAGCCAATGAAAAGTGGTTTTTGATTTCATCATAACTTCGGGTTTGTTCGATTTTTACGAATTGTTAGTCTAAGTCGATTGGACTCGAGCCAGTGAATAGTGGTTTTTGATTTCACGATAACTTTGCATTTGTTCATTTTTAGCGAATTGCTAGTCTAACTCGATTGGAATCGAGCCAATGAAAAGTGGTTTTTCATTTCATGATAATTTCGGGTTTGTTCTTTTTGGCGAATTGCTAGTCTAATTCAATTGGAATCGAGCAAACAAAAAGCTATTTTTGAGGTTTGTTCATTTTTTATGAAATACTAGTAAAATTCGATTGGACTCAAGCCAATGAAGAGTTGTTTTTTTATTTCAGGATAACTTCGGGTTTGTATATTTTTGGCGAATCGCTAGTCTAATTCGATTGGAATCGAGCCAATGAAATGTAGTTTTTGATTTCATGATAAGTCCGGGTTTGTTCATTTTAGGCGAATTGCTAGTCTAATTCGATTGGAATCGAGTGAATGAAAAGTTGTTTTTGTTTTCATGATAACTTCGGGTTTGTTTGATTTTTACGAATTGCTGGTCTAATTCGATTGGACTCGAGCCAATGAAAAGTGGTTTTTGATTTCACGTTAAGTTCGGGTTTTTTCATTGTTAGCGAATTGCTAGTCTAATTCGATTGGAATCGAGCCAATGAAAAGTGGTTTTTAATTTCATGATGACACAGGGTTTGTTCATTTTTGGCGAATTGTTAGTCTAATTCGATTGGCATCAACCCATTGAAAAGTGGTTTTCAATTTCACGATAACTCTGGGTTTGTTCATTTTTTGCGAATTGGTAGTCTAATTTAATTGGGATGGAGCCAATGAAAAGTGGTTTTTGATTTCATTATAACTTCGAGTTTGTTCATTTTTTTGCGAATTACTTGTCTGGTTCAATTGGAATCGAGCCAATGAAAAGTGGTTTTTGATTTCGTGATCACTTCGGGTTTGTTAGTTTTTGGCGAATTGCTAGTCTAACTCGATTGCAATCGAGCCAATGAAAAGTGGTTTTTTATTTTGTGATAACTTCGGGTCTGTTCATTTTTATCGAATTGCTAGTCTAATTCGATTGTAATCGAGCCAATGAAAAGTCTTTTTCGATTTCATGATAACTCTGGGTTTGTTCATTTTTGGCGAATTGCCAGTCTAATTCGATTGGAATCGAGCCAATGAAAAGTGGTTTTTGGTTTCATGAAAACTCCAGGTTTGTTCGTTTTTGGCGAATTACTAGTCAAACTCGATTGGAATCGAGCCAATGAAAAGTGGTTTTTGATTTTATGATAACTTCGGGTTTGTTCTTTTTAGCGAATTGCCAGTCTAATTTGATTGGAATCGAGCAAATGAAAAGTTGTTTTTGAGGTTTGTTAATTTTTTTTACTAATTACTAGTCTAATTCGACCGGACTCTAGCCAATGAAAAGTTGTTTTTGATTTCAAGATAACTTCGGGTTTGTTCGTTTTTGGCGAATTGCTAGTCTAATTCGATTGGAATTGAGCCAATGAAAAGTAGCTTTCGATTTCATGATAACTTCGGGTTTGTTCTTTTCTGGCGAATTGATAGTCGAACTCGATTGGAATCGAGCCAATGAAAAGTGGTTTTTTATTTCATGATAGCTTTGGGTCTGTTTGTTTTTTGTGAATTGCTACTCTAACTCGACTGGAATCGAGCCATTGAAAAGTGGGTTTGTTCATTTTGGCAAATTGGTAGTTTAATTTGATTAGAATCGAGCCAATGAAAAGTGATTTTCGATTTCATGATAACTCTGGGTTTGTTCATTTTTGGCAAATTGCTAGTCTAATTCGATAGGAATCGAGTAAATGAAAAGTGATTTTTCATTTCATGAAAACTCCGGGTTTGTTTGTTTTTTACGAATTGCTAGTCTGATTCGATTGGACTCGAGCCAATGAAAAGTGGTTTTTGATTTCATGATAACTTCGGGTTTGTTCATTTTTGGCGAATTACTAGACTAATTCAATTGGAATCGAGGCATTGAAAAGTGGGTTTTGATTTCATGACAACTTCGGGTTTGTTCATTTTTGGCGAAATGCTAGTCTAATTCGATTGGAGTCGAGCCATTGAAAAGTGGTTTTTGACTTCATGATAACTTCAGGTTTGTTTGTTTTTGGCGAATTGCCAGTCTAATTTGATTGGAATTGAGCCAAATTGCTAGTCCAATTCGATTGGCATGGTGCCAATGAAAAGTGGTTTTGATTTCATGACAACTTCGGGTAGTTCAATTCTAGCGAATTGCAAGTCTAGTTCGATTGGACTCGAGCCAATGAAAAGTGGTTTTTGATTTCATGATAACTTTGGGGTTGTTCATTTTTGACGAGTTGCTAGTATAATTCGATTGGAATCCAGCCAATGAAAAGTGGCATTTGATTTCATGATAACTTTGGGGTTGTTCATTTTGGACGAATTGCAAGTCAAACTCGATTGGAGTCGAGCCAATGAAAAGTGGTTTTTGATTTCAAGACAACTTTGGGTTGTTCGTTTTTGGCGGATTGCTAGTCTAATTCGATTGGAGTCGAGCCAATGAAAAGTGGTTTTTGATTTCATGATAACTTCGGGTTTGTTTGTTTTTGGTGAATTGTTAGTCTAATTCTTTTGGAATCGAGCCAATGAAAAGTTGTTTTTGATTTCTTGATAACTTCGTGTTTGTTCATTTTTGGCAAATTACTAATCTAACTCGATTGGAATCATGCCAATGAAAAGTGATTTTTGACTTCATGATAACTTTGGGATTTTTCGATTTTGGTGAATTGCTATTCTAATTAGATTGGAATAGAGCCAATGAAAACTGGCTTTTGATTTCATGATAACTTCGGGTTTGTTCGTTTTTGGTAAATTTCTAGTTTAACTTGATTGGAATCGAGCCAATGAAAAGTGGTTTTTGATTTCATGATAACTTCGGGTTTGTTCATTTTTGGTGAATTGCGAGTCTAATTCGATTGGAATCGAGCAAATGAAATGTGGATTTTGAGGTTTGTTTGTTTTTTACGAATTGCTAGTCTAATTCGATTGGACTCGTGCCAATGAATAGTGATTTTTTATTTCATGATAACTTTGAGTTTGTTCATTTTTTGCGAATTACTAGTCTAATTCGACTGAAATCGAGCCAATGAAAAGTAGCTTTTGATTTCATGATAACTTCGGGTTTGTTCTTTTCTGGCGAATTGCCAGTCTAACTCGATTGGAATAGAGCTAATGAAAAGTGGTTTTTGATTTCATGATAGCTTCGGGTTTGTTCGTTTTTTGCGAATTGCTAATCTAATTTGATTGGTATCGAGCCATTGAAATGTAGTTTTTGGTTTCATGATAAGTTTGGGCTTGATCATTTTAGGCGAATTGCTAGTCTAATTCGATTGGAATCGAGCCAATAAAAAGTGGTTTTTGATTTCATGATAACTTTGGGTTTGTTCGATTTTTACAAATTGCTGGCCTAATTCGATTAGACTCGAGCCAATGAAAAGTGGTTTTTGATTTCACGTTAACTTCGGGCATGTTCATTTTTGACAAATTGTTAGTCTAACTCGATTGGAATCGAGCCAATTAAAAGTGGTTTTTGATTTTTTGATAACGTCGGGTTTGTTCGTTTTTAACGAATTGCTAGTCTAATTTGATTGGAATCGAGCCAATGAAAAGTTGTTTTCGGTTTCATGATAACTCCGGGTTTGTTCATTTTTTACGAATTCCTAGTGTAATACGATTGGAATCGAGCCAATGAAAAGTGGTTTTTGATTTCATGAAAACTCCGGGTTTGTTCATTTTTAGCGAATTGCTAGTCTAATTTGATTGGAATCGAGCCAATGAAAAGTGGTTTTTATTTCATCATAACTTTGGGTTTATTCGATTTTTATGAATTGTTTGTCTAATTCGATTGGACTCGAGCCAATGAATAGTGGTTTTTGATTTCACGATAACTTCGGGTTTGTTCGTTTTTGGCGAATTGCTAGTCTAACTCGATTGGAATCGAGCCAATGAAAAGTGGTTTTTTATTTCGTGATAACTTCGGGTTTGTTCGTTTTTAGCAAATTGCTAGTCTAATTCGACTGGAATCGAGCCAATGAAAAGTGTTTTTCGATTTCATGATAACTCAGGGTTTGTTCATTTTTGGCGAATTGCTAGTCTAATTCTATTGGAATCGAGCCAACGAAAAGTGGTTTTTGATTTCATGAAAACTCCGGGTTTGTTTGTTTTTGGCGAATTGCTAGTCAAACTCGATTGGAATCGATCCAATGAAATGTGATTTTTTATTTCATGATAACCTCAGGTTTGTTCTTTTTGGTGAATTGCTAGTCTAATTCGATAGGGATCGAGCAAATGAAAAGTTGTTTTTGAGGTTTGTTCATTTTTTACAAAATATTAGTGTAATTCGATTGGACTCGAGCCAATGAAAAGTTGTTTTTGATTTCAAGATAACTTCGCGTTTGTTTATTTTTGGCGAATTGCTAGTCTAAGTCGATTGGAATTGAGCCAATGAAAAGTGGCTTTTGATTTCATGATAACTTCGGGTTTGTCCTTTTCTGGTGAATTGCTAGTCTAACTCGATTGGAATCAAGCCAATGAAAAGTGGTTTTTGATTTCGTGATAATTTCGGGTTTGTTTGTTTTTGGCGAATTGCTAGTCTAACTCTATTGGAATCGAGCCATTGAAAAGTTGTTTTTGTTTTCATTATAACTTTGGGTTTGTTCATTTTTGGCAAATTGTTAGTCTAATTCAATTGGAATCGAGTCAATGAAAAGTGGGTTTCGATTTCACGATAACTCCGGGTTTCTTCATTTTTGGTGAATTGCTAGTCTAATTCGATTGGAATCGAGCCAATGAAAAGTGGTTTTTGATTTCATGAAAACTCCGGGTTTGTTCGTTTTCAGCGAATTGCTGGTCCAATTCGATTGGAATCGAGCTAATGAAAAGTGGTTTTTGATTTCATGATAACTCAAGGTTTATTCATTTTGTCGAATTGCTTGTCTATTTCGATTAGAATCGAGCTAATAAAAAGTGGTTTTTGATTTCATGATTACACCGGGTTTATTCGTTTTTAGCAAATCGCTAGTCTAATTCAATTGGAATTGAGCCAATGAATAGTAGTTTTTGATTTCATGATAACTCCGGGTTTGTTCTTTTTTGATTATTGCCAGCCTAATTTAATTGGGATAGAGCCAATGAAAAGTGGTTTTTGATTTCATCATAACTTCAAGTTTTTTCAATTTTGGTGAATTGCTTGTCTAGTTCAATTGGAATTGAGCCAATGAAAAGTGGTTTTTGATTTCCTAATCACTTCGGGTTTCTTCGTTTTTGGCGAATTTCCAGTCTAATTCAATTGGAATCGAGCCAATGAAAAGCGATTTTTGATTTCTTGATAACTTCGGTTTTGTTCATTTTTGGCGAATTGCTAGTCTTACTCGATTGTTTCTTTTTTGACAAATTGCTAGCCTAATTCGATTGGAATCGAGCCAATGAAAAGTTGTTTTTGATCTCATGATAACTTTGGGTTTGTTCATTTTTGGCGAGTTGCTGTTTAATTCGATTGGAATCGAGCTAATGAAAAGTGGTTTTCTATTTCGTAATAACTTCGAGCTTGTTCGTTTTTGGTGAATTGCGAGTCTAATTCAATTGGAATCAAGCCAATGAAAAGTGGTTTTTTATCTCATGATAACTTCGGGTTTTTTCGTTTTTGACGAATTACTAGTCTAATTCGATTGGAATCGAGCAAATGAAAAGTGGGTTTTAAGGTTTGTTCATTTTGTACGAATTACTAGTCTAATTCGATTGGACTTGAGCCAATGAAAAGTGATTTTTGATTTTATGATAACTTCGGGTTTGTTCATTTTTGGCTAATTGCTAGTATAACTAGATTGGAATCGAGCCAATGAAAAGTGATTTTTTTTTGGCGATAACTTCGAGTTTGTTCATTTTTAGCGAATTGCTAGTCTAATTCGATTGGAATCGAGCCAATGAAAAGTAGTTTTCGATTTTATGATAAAAAGTGGTTTTCGATTTCATGATAACTCCGGGTTTGTTCATTTTTAGTGAATTGCTAGTCTAATTCGATTTGAATCGAGCCAATGAAAAGTGGTTTTTGATTTCATGAAAACTCTGGGTTTGTACGTTTTTAGCGAATTGCTAGACTAATTCGATCGAAATTGAGCCAATGAAAAGTAGCTTTTGATTTCATTATAACTCAGGGTTTGTTCATTTTTGGCTAATTGCTTGTCTATTTCGATTGGAATCGAGCCAATGAAAAGTGGTTTTTCATTTCATGATATCGCCGGGTTTGTTCATTTTTGGCGAATTGCTAGTCTAATTCGATTGAAATCAAGCCGATGAATAGTGGTTAATGATTCGATGATAACTCCGGGTTTGTTTATTTTTTGCGAATTGCTAGCCTAATTTGATTGGAATAGAGCCAATGAAAAGTGGTTTTTGATTTCATGATTAGTTCGGATTTGTTCGATTTTGGCAAATTGCTAGTCAAGTTCGATTGGAATTGAGCGAATGAAAAGTAGTTTTTGATTTCGAGATCACTTCGGGTTTTTTTTGGCGAATTGCCAGTCTAATTCAATTTGATTGAGCCAATGAAAAGTGATTTTTGATTTCGTGATCACTTCGAGTTTGTTCGTTTTTGGCGAATTACCAGTCTAGTTCAATTCGAATCGTGCCAATGAAAAGTGACTTTTGATTTCATGATGACTTTGGGTTTGTTCATTTTTTGCGAATTGCTAGTCTAATTCGGTTGAAATCGAGCCAATGAAAAGTGGTTTTTGATTTCAAGATAACTTCGGGTTTGTTCATTTTTCACGAATTGCTAGTTTAATTCGATTGGAATTGAGCAAATGAAAAGTGGCTTTTGATTTCATGAAAACTCCGGGTTTGTTTTTTCAGGTGAATTGCTAGTCTAACTCGAGTGGAATCGAGCCAATGAAAAGTGGTTTTTGATTTCGTGGTAACTTCGGGTTTGTTTGTTTTTGGCGAATTGCTAGTCTAACTCGATTGGAATCGAGCCAATGAAAATTGGTTTTTGATTTCATGACAACTTCGGGATTGTCCGTTTTTGGCGAGTTTGTTCGATTTTAGAGAATTGCTAGTCTAATTCGATTGGAATCGAGCCAATGAAAAGTGGTTTTTGACTTCATGACAACTTCGGGTTGTTCGTTTTTAGCGAATTGCTTGTCAAATTCGATTGGACTCGAGGCAATAAAAAGTGATTGCTGATTTCATGATAACTTCGGGTTTGATCATTTTTTGTTAATTACTAATCTAATTATATTGGAATTGAGCCAATTAAAAGTGGCTTTTGATTTCATGATAACTTTGGGTTTGTTTATTTTTGGCGAATTGCAAGTCTAATTCGATTGGAATCGAGCTATTGAAATGTGGTTTTTGATTTCATGATAACTTCGGGTTTGTTCATTTTTGGCGAATTGCTAGTCTAACTCGATTTGAATCGAGCCAATGAAAAATGGTTTTTTATTTCATGATAACGAACTTCGGGATTGTTCATTTTTGGCGAAGTGCTAGTTTAATTCGATTGTCATCGAGAAAATGAAAAGTGGTTTTTGATGTTTGTTCATTTTTTACGAATTGCTAGTCTAATTCGATTGGACTCGAGCCAATAAAAAGTTGTTTTTGACTTCATGATAACTTCGGGTTTGTTTGTTTTTGGCGAATTGCTAGTCTAATTCGATTGGAATCGAGCCAATGAAAAGTGGCGTTTGATTTCATGATAATTTTGGGGTTGTTCATTTTTGGCGAATTGCTAGTCTAATTCGATTGGAATCGAGCCAATGAAAAGTGGTTTTTGATTTCATGATAACTTCGGGTTTGTTGATTTTTGGCGAATTGCTAGTCTAATTCGATTGGCCTGGAGCCAATAAAAAGTTGTTTTTGACTTCATGATAACTTCGGGTTTGTTGATTTTTGGCGAATTGCTAGTCTAATTCGATTGGAATCGAGCCAATGAAAAGTGGTTTTTGATTTCATGATAACTTCTGGTTTGTTCATTTTTGGCAAATTGCTAGTCTAATTCGATTGGAGGCCAGCCAATGAAAAGTGGTTTTTCAATTCATGATAACTTCGGGTTTTTTCATTTTTAGCAAATTACAAGTCTAATTCGATTGGAATCAAGCCAATGAAAGGTGGTTTTTGATTTCGAGATCACTTCGGGTTTCTTTTTTTTTTGGAGAATTGCCTGTCTAATTCAATTGGAATCGAGCCAATGAAAAGTGATTTTTGATTTCGTGATCAGTTTGGGTTTGTTTGTTTTTGGCGAATTGCCAGTCTAATTCAATTGGAATCGTGCCAATGAAAAGTGACTTTTAATTTCATGATAACTTCGGGTTTGTTCATTTTTGGCGAATTGCTAGTCAAATTCAATAGGAATCGAGCCAATGAAAAGTGGATTTCGATTTCATGATAACTCCGAGTTTGTTCATTTTTGGCGAATTGCTAGTCTAATTCGATTGGAATCGAGCCAATGAAAAGTTGGTTTTGATTTCAAGATAACTTCGTGCTTGTTCGTTTTTGGCGAATTTCTAATCTAATTCGATTGGAATCAAGCCATTGAAAAGTGGTTTTTGATTTCATGATAACTTTGGGTTTCTCCAATTTTGGCAAATTGCTAGTCTAATTCGATTGGAATCGAGCCAATGAAAAGTGGTTTTCGATTTCACGATAACTCCGGGTTTGTTCATTTTTTGGCGAATTGCTAGTCTAATTCAATTGGAATCGATTTAATGAAAAGTGGTTTTTGATTTCATGAAAACTTCGGGTTTGTTCGTTTTTAGCGAATTGCTAGCCGAACTAATGAAACGTGGTGTTTGATTTCATGATAACTCAAGGTCTATTCATTTTTGCCGAATTACTTGTCTATTTCGATTAGAATCGAGCGAATGAAAAGTGGTTTTTGATTTCATGATTACACTGGGTTTGTTCTTTTTGGCGAATTGCTAGTCTAAGTGGATTGGAATCGAGCCAATGAATAGTGGTTTTTGATTTCATGATAACTCCGGGTTTGTTCGTTTTTTGCGAATTGCCAGCCTAACTGAATTGGGATAGATTCAACGAAAAGTGGCTTTTGATTTCATGATAACTTCGAGTTTTTTCAATTTTGACGAATTGCTTGTCTAGTTCCATTGGAATCGAGCCAATGAAAAGTGGTTTTTGATTTCGTGATCACTTCGGGTTTGTTCATTTTTGGCGAATTGCCCGTCTAATTCAATTGGAATTGAGCCAATGAAAAGCGATTTTTGATTTTACGATAACTTCGGTTTTGTTCATTTTTGGCAAATTGCTAGTCTAACTCGATTGGAATCGAGCCACTGAAAAGTGATTTTTCATTTCTTGAAAACTCCACGTTTGTTCGTTTTTGGCGACTTACTAGTGTAATTCAATTGGAATCGAGCCAATAAAAAGTGGGTTTTGATTTCCTGACAACATTGGGTTTGTTCCTTTTTTTGCCAATTGCTAGCCTAATTCGATTGGAATCAAGCCAAGGAAAAGTGGCTTTTGATCTCATGATAACTTCGGGTTTGTTCATTTTTGGCGAATTGCTAGCTTTATTCGATTGAAATTGAGCTAATGAAAATTGGTTTTCGATTTCGTGATTACTTCGAGCTTGCTCGTTTTTGGCGAATTGCTAGTATAATTCGATTGGAATCAAGCCAATGAAAAGTGGTTTTTTACCTCATGATAACTTCAGGTTTCTTCGTTGTTGACGAATTACTAGTCTAATTCGATTGAAATCGAGCAAATGAAAAGGGTTTTTTTAGGTTTGTTCATTTTTTACGAATTGCTAGTCTAATTCGATTGGACTTGAGCCAATGAAAAGTGGTTTTTGATTTCACGATAACTTCGGGTTTGTTTGTTTTTGGCGAATTTCTAGTCTAACTCGATTGGAATGGAGCCAATGAAAAGTGATTTTTGTTTTGGTGATAACTTTGAGTTTGTTCATTTTTAGCGAATTACTAGTCTATTTCGATTGGAATCGAGCCAATGAAAAGTGGTTTTCGATTTCATGATAAAAGTGGCTTTCGATTTCATGATAACTCCGGGTTTGTTCATTTTTGGTGAATTGCTAGTCTAATTCGATTGGAATTGAGCCAATGAAAAGTGGTTTTTGACTTCATGAAAACTCTGGGTTTGTATGTTTTTCGCGAATTGCTAGACTAATTCGATTGGAATCGAGCCAATGAAATGTGGTTTTTGATTTCATGATAACTCAGGGTTTGTTCGTTTTTGGCGAATTGCTTGTCTATTTCAAGTGGAATCGAGCCAATGAAAAGCGGTTTTTCATTTCATTATAACGCTGGGTTTGTTCGGTTTTGGCGAATTGCTGTCTAATTCGATTGGAATCAAGCTGATGAATAGTGGTTAATGATTCCATGATAACTCCGGGTTTGTTCATTTTTTACGAATTGCTAGTCTGATTCGATTGGACTCGAGTCAATGAAAAGTGGTTTTTCATTTCATGATAACTTTGGGTTTGCTCATTCTTGGCCAATTACTAGTCTAATTCGATTGGAATCGAGCCAATGAAAAGTGGGTTTTGATTTCATGATAACTTCGGGTCTGTTCATTTTTGGGGAATTGCTAGTCTAATTCGATTGGAGTCGAACCATCGAAAAGTGGTTTTTGACTTCATGATAACTTCAAGTTTGTTCATTTTTTGGCGAATCGCTAGTCTTATTCGTTTGGGATCGGGCCAATGTAAAGTGGCTTTTGATTTCATGACAACTTCGGGTTTGTTCGTTTTGACGAATTGCTAGTCTAATTCGATTGGAATTAAGCCAATGAAAAGTGGTTTCGATTTCATGACAACTTCGGGTTGTTCAATTCTGGCGAGTTGCTAGTCTAATTCGATTGGACTCGAGCCAATGAAAAGTGGTTTTTGATTTCATGGTAACTTCGGGGTTGTTCATTTTTGGCGAGTTGCTAGTCTAATTCGATTGGAATCCAGCCAATGAAAAGTGGCCTTTGATTTCATGATAACTTCGGGGTTGTTCGTTTTTGGAGATTCGCAAGTCAAATTCGATTGGAATCGAGCCAATGAAAAGTGGTTTTTGATTTCATGACAACTTCGGGTTGTTCGTTTTTGGCGAATTATTAGTCTAATTTGATTGGAGTCGAGCTAATGAAAAGTGGTTTTTGATTTCATGAGAACTTCGAGTTTGTTCGATTTTGGCGAATTGCTAGCCTAATTTGAATGGAATCGAGCCAATGAAAATTGGTTTTTGGTTTCATGACAACTTTCGGTTTGTTCGTTTTTGGCGAATTGCTACTCTAAATCTATTGGAATCGAGCTAATGGAAAGTTGTTTTTGATTTCTTGATAACTTCGTATTTGTTCATTTTTGGTAAATTGCTAGTCTAACTCGATTGGAATCGAGCCAATGAAAAGTGGTTTTTGATTTCACGACAACTTCGGGTTGTTCGCTTTTGGCGAATTGCTAGTCTAATTCAATTGGACTCGAGCCAATAAAAAGTGATTGCAGATTTCATGACAAATTTGGGTTTGATCATTTTTGGCGAATTACTATTCTAATTAGATTGGAATCGAGCCAATTAAAAGTGGCTTTTGATTTCATGATAACTTCGGATTTGTTCGTTTTGGGCGAATTCCTAGTCTAACTCAATTGGCATCGAGCCAATGAAAAATGGTTTTTGATTTCATGATAACTCATGGTTTGTTCGTTTTTGTCCAATTGCTTGTCTTTTTTGGGTGGAATCGAGCGAATGAAAAGTGGTTTTTCATTTCATAATAATGTCGGGTTTGTTCGTTTTTGGCGAATTGCTAGTTTAGTTCGATTGGAATCGAGCCAATGAAAAGTGGTTTTTGATTTCGTGGTAACTTCGGATTTTTTTTGTTTTTGCCGAATTGCTAGTCTAACTTGATTGGAGTCGAGCCATTGAAAAGTGGTTTTTGATTTCATGATAACTTTGGGTTTGTCCAATTTTAGCAAATTGCTAGTCTAATTCAATTGGAATCAAGCCAATGAAAAATGGTTTTCGATTTCACGATAACTCCGGGTTTGTTCATTTTTTGGCGAATTGCTAGTTTAATTCAATTGGAATCGAGCCAATGAAAAGTGGTTTTTGGTTTCATGAAAACTCTGGGTTTGTTCGTTTTTAGCGAATTGCTAGTCGACCTAATGAAAAGTGGTTTTTGATTTCATGATAACTCAAGGTTTATTCGTTTTTGCCGAATTACTTGTCTATTTTGATTAGAATCGAGCCAATGAAAAGTGGATTTTGATTTCATGATTACATTGGGTTTGTTCTTTTTGGCGAATTGCTAGTCTAAGTCGATTGGAATCGAGCCAATGAATAGTGGTTTTTGATTTTATGATAACTCCGGGTTTGTTCGTTTTTTGCGAATTGCCAGCCTAACTGAATTGGGATAGATTCAATGAAAAGTGGTTTTTGATTTCATGATAACTTCGAGTTTTTTCAATTTTGACGAATTGTTTATCTAGTTCCATTGGAATCGAGCCAATGAAAAGTGGTTTTTGATTTGTGATCACTTTGGATTTGTTCATTTTTGGCGAATTGCCAGTCTAATTCAATTGGAACCGAGCCAATGAAAAGCGATTTTTGATTTTATGATAACTTCGATTTTGTTCATTTTTGGCAAATTGCTAGTCTAACTCGATTGGAATCGAGCCACTGAAAAGTGGTTTTTCATTTCTTGAAAACTCCGCGTTTGTTCATTTTTGGCGAATTACTAGTGTAATTCGATTGGAATCGAGCCAATAAAAAGTGGGTTTTGATTCCCTGACAAAATCAGGTTTGTTCCTTTTTTTGGCAAATTGCTAGCCTAATTCGATTGGAATCGAGCCAAGGAAAAGTGGTTTTTGATCTCATGATAACTTCAAGTTTGTTCATTTTTGGCGAATTGCTTGCTTTATTCGATTGAAATTAAGCTAATGAAAAGTGGTTTTCGATTTTGTGACGACTTCGAGCTCGCTCGTTTCTGGCGAATTGCTAGTCTAATTCGATTGGAATCGAGCCAATGAAAAGTGGTTTTTTACCTCATGATAACTTCGGGTTTCTTCGTTGTTGACGAATTACTAGTCTAATTCAATTGGAATCGAGCAAATGAAAAGTGTTTTTTAAGGTTTGTTCATTTTTTACGAATTGCTAGTCAAATTTGATTGGACTTGAGCCAATGAAAAGTGGTTTTTGATTTCACGATAACTTCGGGTTTGTTCATTTTTGGCTAATTTCTAGTCAAACTCGATTGGAATCGAGCAAATGAAAAGTGGTTTTTGTTTTGGTGATAACTTTGAGTTTTTTCGTTTTTAGCAAATTACTAGTCTAATTCGATTGGAATCGAGCCGATGAAAAGTGGTTTTCGATTTCATGATAAAAGTGGTTTTTGATTTCATGATAACTCTGGGTTTGTTCGTTTTTTGTGAATTGCTAGTCTAATTCGATTGGAATCGAGCCAATGAAAAGTGGTTTTTGACTTCATGAAAACTCTGAGTTTGTATGTTTTTAGCGAATTGCTAGACTAATTCGATTGGAATCGAGCCAATGAAAAGTAGTTTTTGATTTCATGATAACTCAGGGTTTGTTCGTTTTTGGCGAATTGCTTGTCTATTAAAAGTGGAATCGAGCCAATGAAAAGCGGTTTTTCATTTCATTATAACGCCGGGTTTGTTCGGTTTTGGCGAATTGCTGTCTAATTCAATTGGAATCAAGCCGATGAATAGTGGCAATGATTCCATGATAACTCGGGGTTTGTTCATTTTTCACGAATTGCTAGTCTGATTCGATTGGACTCGAGTAAATGAAAAGTGGTTTTTGATTTCATGATAACTTCGAGTTTGCTCATTTTTGACGAATTACTTGTCTAATTCGATTGGAATCGAGCCAATGAAAAGTTGTTTTTTGATTTCATGGTAACTTCGGGTCTGTTCATTTTTGGGGAATTGCTAGTCTAATACAATTGGAGTCGAGCCATCGAAAAGTGGTTTTTGACTTCATGATAACTTCAAGTTTGTTCATTTTTGGCGAATCGCCAGTCTAATTCGATTGGGATCGAGCCAATGAAAAGGTGCTTTTGATTTCATGACAACTTCGGGTTTGTTCATTTTTGGCGAATTGCTAGTCTAATTCGATTGGAATCGAGCCAATGAAAAGTGGTTTTGATTTCTTGACAACTTCGGGTTGTTCAATTCTGGCGAGTTGCTAGTCTAATTCGATTGGACTCGAGCCAATGAAAAGTGGTTTTTGATTTCATGATAACTTCGGGCTTGTTCATTTTTGGCGAGTTGCTAGTCTAATTCGATTGGAATCTAGCCAATAAAAAGTGGCCTTTGATTTCATGATAACTTCGGGTTATTCGTTTTTGGAGATTCGCAAGTCAAATTCGATTGGAATCGAGCCAATGAAAAGTGGTTTTTTATTTCATGACAACTTCGGGTTGTTCGTTTTTGGCAATACTAGTCTAATTTGATTGGAGTCGAGCCAATGAAAGTGGTTTTTGATTTCATGAGAACTCCGAGTTTGTTCGATTTTGGCGAATTGCTAGCCTAATTCGATTGGAATCGAGTCAATGAAAAGTGATTTTTGGTTTCATGAAAACTTTCGGTTTGTTCGTTTTTGGCGAATTGCTACTCTAAATCCATTGGAATCGAGCCAATGAAAAGTTGTTTTTGATTTCTTGATAACTTCGTATTTGTTCATTTTTGGTAAATTGCTAGTCTAACTCGATTGGAATTGAGCCAATTAAAAGTGGTTTTTGATTTCATGATAACTTTAGGATTGTTCATATTTGGCGAATTGCTTTTCTAATTAGATTGGAATCGAGCCAATGAAAAGTGGCTATTGATTTCATGATAACTTCGGGTTTGTTCGTTTTTGGCGAATTGCTAGTCTAACTCGATTGGAATTGAGCCATTGGAAAGTGGTTTTCGATTTCTTGATAACTTCGGGTTTGTTCATTTTTGGCGAATTGCTTGTCAAAGTCGATAGGAATCAAGCAAATGAAATGTGGTTTTTGAGGTTCGTTTGTTTTTTACAATTTTCTAGTCTAATTCGATTGGACTCGTGCCAATGAATAGTATTTTTATTTCCTGATAACTTCGTGTTTGTTCCTTTTTTGCGAATTACTAATCTAATTTGATTGGAATTGAGCCAATGAAAAGTAGCCTTTGATTTCATGATAACTTCGGGTTTGTTTGTTTTGGGTGAATTGCTAGTCTAACTCGATTGGAATCGAGCCAATGAAAAGTGGTTTTTGATTTCATGACAACTTCGGGTTGTTCGTTTTTCGCGAATTGCTAGTCTAATTCGATTGGACTCGAGCCAATAAAAAGTGATTGCTGATTTCATGACAAATTTGGGTTTGATCATTTTTGGCGAATTACTATTCTAATTAGATTGGAATCGAGCCAATTAAAAGTGGCTTTTGATTTCATGATAACTTCGGGTTTGTTCGTTTTGGGCGAATTCCTAGTCTAACTCGATTGGCATCGAGCCAATGAAAAATGGTTTTTGATTTCATGGTAACTCAGGGTTTGTTCATTTTTGGCGAATTGCTTGTCTATTTCGAGTGGAATCGAGCCAATGAAAAGTGGTTTTTCATTTCATAATAACGTTGGGTTTGTTCGTTTTTGGCGAATTGCTAGTTTAGTTCGATTGGAATCGAGCCAATGAATAGTAGTTTTTGATTTCATGATAACTCCGGGATTGTTTATCTTTGTATAATTGCTAGTCTAACTCGATTGAAATCGAGCCAATGAAAAGTGATTTTTTATTTCATGGTAACTCCGAGTTTGTTTGTTTTTGGCGAATTGCTAGTCTAAATCGATTAGAACAGAGCTAATGAAAAGTGGATATTGATTTCACGATAACTCCGGGTTTGTTCATTTTTGGCGAATTGCTAGTCTAATTCGATTGGAATCGAGGCAATGAAAAGTTGTTTTCGATTTCATGAAAACTCCGGGTTTGTTCGTTTTTGGTGAATTGCTAGTCTAATTCGACTAGAATCGAGCCAATGAAAAGTGGTTTTTCATTTCTTGAAAACTTCGGGTTTGTTCATTTTTAGCGAATTGCTAGTGTAATTCGTTTGGAATGGAGCCAATGAAAAGTTATTTTTGATTTCACGAAAACTTCGGGCTTGTTCGTTTTTGGCGAATTACTAGACTGATTCGATTGGAATCGTGCCAATGAAATGATTTTTGATTTCAGGATAACTCCGAGTTTGTTCATTTTTATCGAATTGCTAGTCTAATTCGATTGGAATCGAGCTAATGAAAAGTGGGTTTTGATTTCACGACAACTCCGACTTTGTTTGTTTTTAGCCAATTGCTAGTCTAATTCGATTGGGATCGAGCAAATGAAAAGTGGTTTCTGATTTCATGATGACTTGGAGTTTGTTCATTTTTGGCGAGTTGCTTGTCTATTTCGGTTGGAATCGAGCCAATGAAAAGTTGTTTTTGATTTCATGATAACACCGGGTTTGTTCGTTTTTGGCGGATAGCTAGTCTAATTAGATTGGAATTGAGCCAATGAATAGTGATTTTTGATTTCATTTTAACTCCGGGATTGTTCATTTTTGGTGTATTGCTAGTCTAGTTCGATTGGAATCGAGCCAATGAATAGTGGTTTTTGATTTCATGATAACTCCGGGATTGTTCATTTTCAACAAATTGCTAGTCTAACTCGATTGGAATCGAGCCAATGAAAAGTGGTTTTTGATTTCATGATAACTCCGGGTTTGTTTGTTTTTGACGAATTGCTAGTCTAAATCGATTGGAACAGAGCAAATCAAAAGTGGATATTGATTTCACGATAACTCCGGGCTTGTTCATTTTTGGCGAATTGCCAGTCTAATTCCATTGGAATCGAGCCCATGAAAAGTGGTTTTTGATTTCATGAAAACTCCGGGTTTGTTTGTTTTTGGTGAATTGCTAGTCTAATTCGATTGGAATCGAGCCAATGAAAGGTGGTTTTTAATTTCTTGATAACTTCGGGTTTGTTCATTTTTGGTGAATTGCTGTCTAATTCGTTTGGAATGGAGCCAATGAAAAGTGGTTTTTGATTTCACGAAAACTTCGGGCTTGTTAGTTTTTGGTGAATTACTACTCTAATTTGATTGGAATCGAGCCAATGAAAAGTGTTTTTTTATTTCAGGATAACTTTGCGTTTGTTCGTTTTTGTCAAATTGCTAGTCTAATTCGATTGGAATCGATTCAATGAAAAGTCGGTTTTGATTTCACAACAACTCCGACTTTGTTTGTTCTTGGCAAATTGGTAGTCTAATTCGATTGGAATCGAGAAAATGAAAAGTGGTTTTTGATTTCATGATGACTTTGAGTTTGTTCGTTTTTGGCGAGTTGCTTGTCTATTTCCATTGGAATCGAGCCAATGAAAAGTGGTTTTTGATTTCATGATAGCACTGGGTTTTCTTCGTTTTTTTGCGAATTGCTAGTCTAACTCGATTGGAATCGAGCCAATGAATAGTGGTTTTTGATTTCATGATAACTCCGGGATTGTTCATTTTTAGCGAATTGCTAGTCTAACTCGATTGGAATCAAGCTATTGAAAAGTGGTTTTTGATTTCACGATAACTCTGGGATTGTTTGTTTTTGGCGAATCCCGAGCTAATGAAAACTGGTTATTGATTTCACGATAACTCCGGGTTTCTTCATTTTTTGCAAATTGCTTGTCTAATTCGACTGGAATCGATCTAGTGAAAAGTGGTTTTTGATTTCATGAAAACTCTGGATTTTTTCGTTTTTAGCGAATAGCTAGTCCAATTCTATTGGAATCAAGCCAATGAAAAGTGGTTTTTGATTTCTTGGAAATTTCGGTTTTGTTTGTTTCTGGCTAATTGCTAGTCTAATTCGATTGGAATCGAGCAAATGAAAAGTGGTTTTTGAGGTTTGTTCATTTTTTCCAAATTGCTAGTCTAATTCGACTGGAATCGATCTAGTGAAAAGTGGTTTTTGATTTCATGTTAACTTCGGGCTTGTTCGTTTTTGGCAAATTGCTAGTCTAATTCGACTGGAATCGATCTAGTGAAAAGTGGTTTTTGATTTCATGTTAACTTCGGGCTTGTTCGTTTTTGGCAAATTGCTAGTCTAATTCGACTGGAATCGATCTAGTGAAAAGTGGTTTTTGATTTCATGTTAACTTCGGGCTTGTTCGTTTTTGGCAAATTGCTAGTCTAATTCGACTGGAATCGATCTAGTGAAAAGTGGTTTTTGATTTCATGTTAACTTCGGGCTTGTTCGTTTTTGGCAAATTGCTAGTCTAATTCGACTGGAATCGATCTAGTGAAAAGTGGTTTTTGATTTCATGTTAACTTCGGGCTTGTTCGTTTTTGGCAAATTGCTAGTCTAATTCGACTGGAATCGATCTAGTGAAAAGTGGTTTTTGATTTCATGTTAACTTCGGGCTTGTTCGTTTTTGGCAAATTGCTAGTCTAATTCGACTGGAATCGATCTAGTGAAAAGTGGTTTTTGATTTCATGTTAACTTCGGGCTTGTTCGTTTTTGGCAAATTGCTAGTCTAATTCGACTGGAATCGATCTAGTGAAAAGTGGTTTTTGATTTCATGTTAACTTCGGGCTTGTTCGTTTTTGGCAAATTGTAGTCTAATTCGATTGGAATCGAGCCAATGAATAGTAGTTTTTGATTTCATGATAACTCTGGGATTTTTTATTTTTGGCGAATCGCTAGTATAATTCGATTGGAATAGAGCTAATGAAAACTGGTTATTGATTTCACAATAACTCTGGGTTTGTTCGTTTTTTGCGAATTGCTAGTCTAATTCGATTGGAATCGATCCAATCAAAAGTGGTTTTTGATTTCTTGAAAACTCCGGGTTTGTTCATTTTTAGCGAATTACCAGTCTAATTATTGGAATCGAGCCAATGAAAAGTTGTTTTTGATTTCATGAAAACTTCGGGATTGTTTGTTTTTAGCGAATTACTAGTTTAATTCGATTGCCCTCGAGCAAATGAAAAGTGGTTTTTGATGTTTGTTCATTTTTTACAAATTGGTAGTCTAATTCGATTGGAATCGAGCCAATGAAAAGTGGTTTTTGATTTCATGATAACTCTGGGATTTTTTATTTTTGGCGAATCGCTAGTATAATTCGATTGGAATAGAGCTAATGAAAACTGGTTATTGATTTCACAATAACTCTGGGTTTGTTCGTTGTTTGCGAATTGCTAGTCTAATTCGATTGGAATCGAGCCAATGAAAAGTGGCTTTTGAATTCATGATAACTTTGGGGTTGTTCATTTTGGTGGAAATGCGAGTCTAATTCGATTGGAATCGAGCAAATGAAAAGTGGCCTTTGAGCTTTGTTCATTTTTTACGAATTGCTAGTCCAATTCGATTGGACTCGAGCCAATGAAAAGTGATTTCTGATTTCATGATAACTTCAGGTTTGTTCATTTTTGGCGAATTACTAGTCTAATTTGATTGGATTCGAGCCAATTAAAGTGGCTTTTGATTTCATGATACATCGGGTTTGCTCATTTTTGGCGAATTGCTAGTCTAATTCGATTATAGTCAAGCCAATGAAAAGTGGTTTTTGATTTCATGATAACTTCGGGTTTGTTCATTTTTGGCGAATTGCTAGTCTAATTCGATTGGAATCGAGCCAATTAAAAGTGGCTTTTGATTTCATGGTAACTTTGAGATTGTTTGTTTTTTACGAATTGCAAGTCTAGTTCGATTGGAATCGAGCCAATGAGAAGTGGTTTTTGATTTCATGACAACTTCGGGTTTGTTCAATTTTGACGAATTGCTAGTCTAATACGAAAAGTGGTTTTTGATTTCATGATAACTTCAGGTTTGTTCATTTTTGGTGAATTGCTAGTCTAACTCGCTTGGAATCAAGCCAATGAAAAGTGATTTTTGATTTCATGATAATTTCGGGTTTGTTCATTTTTGAAAAATTGCTAGTCTAATTCGAATGGAATCGAGCAAATGAAAAGTTGTTTTTGAGGTTTATTCATTTTTTACGCATTGCTAGTCTAATACGATTGGACTTGAGCCAATGAAAAGTGTTTTTTGATTTCATGATAACTCCGGGTTTATTCGTTTTTGGCGAATTGCTAGTCTAACTCGATTGGAATCGAGCCAATGAATAGTGGTTTTTGATTTCATGATAACTCCGGGATTGTTCATTTTTAGCGAATTGCTAGTCTAACTCGATTGGAATCGAGCTATTGAAAAGTGGTTTTTGATTTCACGATAACTTCGGGTCTGTTCATTTTTGGCGAATTGCTAGCCAAATTCGATTGGACTCGGGCCAATAAAAAGTGGTTTTTGATTTCATGATAACTTTGGATTTGTTCGTTTTTGGCAAACTGCTAGTCTAACATGATTAGAATCGTGCCAATGAAAAGTGGTTTTTGATATCTGGATGACTTCGGGTTTGTTCATTTTTGGCGAATTACTAGTCTAACTCGATTGGAATCAAGCCAATGAAAAGTGATTTTTGATTTCATGATAGCTTCCGGCTTATTCATTTTTGGAAAATTGCTAGTCTAATTCGAACGGAATTGAGCAAATGAAAAGTGGTTTTTGAGGTTTATTCATTTTTTACGCATTTCTAGTCTAATACGATTGGACTTGAGCCAATGAAAAGTGTTTTTTGATTTCATGATAACTCCGGGTTTATTCGTTTTTGGCTAATTACTAGTTTAACTCGATTGGAATCGAGCCAATGAAAAGTGGTTTTTGATTTCATGATAACTACGTGTTTGTTCGTTTTTGGCGAATTGCTAGTCTAACTCGATTGGAATCGAGCTAATGAAAAGTGATTTTTAATTTCATGATAACTTCGGGTTTGTTCATTTTTGGCGAATTGCTAGTCTAATTTTATTGGAATCGAGGCAATGAAAAGTGGTTTTTGATTTCATGATAACTTCGGGTTTGTTCATTTTTGGCGAATTGCTAGCCTAATTCGATTGGACTCGGGCCAATAAAAATTGGTTTTTGATTTCATGATAACTTCAGGTTTGTTCATTTTCGGCGAATTGCTAGTCTAACTCGATTAGAATCGAGCCAATAAAAAGTGGTTTTTGATTTCTTGATAACTTCGGGTTTGTTCGGTTTTGGAGAATTGCTAGTCTAATTCGATTTGAATCAAGCAAATGAAATGTTATTTTTCGAGTTTGTTCATTTTTTACGTATTGGTAGTCTAATTATATTGGGCTTGAGCCAATGAAATGTGGTTTTTGATTTCATGATAACTTCGTGTTTGTTTGTTTTTGGTGAATCGCTAGTCTAATTCGATTGGAATCAAGCTTATGAAAAGTGGCTTTTGATTTCGTGAAAACCTCGGGGTTGTTAGTTTTTTACGAATCAGTAGTCTAACTTGATTGTAATCGAGCTAATGAGAAGTGGTTTTTGATGTCAATATAACATCGGGTTTGTTCATTTTTGGCGAATTGCTAGTCTAATTCGATTGGAGTCGAGCCAATGAAAAGTGGTTTTTCATTTCATGATAACTTCGGGCAAGTTCATTTTTATCGAATTGCTAGTATAATTCGAATGGAATCGAGGCAATGAAAAGTATGAAAAGTGGCTTTTGATTTCGTGATAACTTCAAGGTCGATCGTTTTTTGTGAATTGCTTATCTAATTTGATTGGAGTCGAGCCAATGGAAAGTGGTTTTTGATTTCATGATAACTTCGGGTTTGATCATTTTTGACGAATTCTAGCCCGAGTCAATTGGAATCGAGCCAATAAAAAGTGGCTTCTGATTTCATGGTAACTTCGAGTTGTTCGTTTTTGGCTAGTTGCAAGTCTAATTCAATTGGAATCGAACCAATGAAAAGTAGTTTTTGATTTCATGACAACTTCGGGTTTGTTTGCTTTTGGCGAATTACTTGTCTAATTCGATTGGAATCGAGCCAATGAAAAGTAGTTTTTGATTTCATGATAACTTCGGGTTTGTTCATTTTTGGCGAATTGCTAGTGTAACTCGGTTGGAATTGAGCCAATAAAAAGTGATTTTTTATTTCATGATAACTTCGGGTTTGTTTATTTTTGGTGAATTGCTAGTCTAATTCGATTAGAATCGAGCCATGAAAAGTGATTTTTGATTTCAGGATAACTCCGCGTTTGTTCATTTTTGTCGAATTGCTAGTCTAATTCGATTTGAATCGAGCCAATGAAAAGTGTGTTTTGATTTCTCGACTACTTCGGGTTTGTTTGATTTTGGTGAATTACTAGTCTAATTCGATTGGAATCGAGCCAATGAAAAGTAGTTTTTGATTTCATGATAACTTCGGGTTTGTTCGTTTTTGGCGAATTGCTAGTCTAACTAGGTTGGAATCGAGCTAATGAAAAGTGATTTTTTATTTCATGATAACTTCGGGTTTGTTCATTTTTGGCGAATTGCTAGTCTTATTGGATTGGAATCGAGCCAATTAAAAGTGGCTTTTAATTTATGTTAACTTCGGGGTTGTTCATTTTTTACGAATTGCAAGTCTAATTCGATTGAAATCGAGCCAGTGAAAAGTGGTTTATGATTTCATGACAACTTCGGGTTTGTTCGATTTTGGCGAATTGCCAGTCTAATTCGATTGGAATCGAGCCAGTGAAAAGTGATTTTTAATTTCTTGATAACTTCAGGTTTGTTCATTTTAGCGAATTGCTAGTCTAATTCGTTTGGAATGGAGCCAAT
>NW_019227632.1:0-34492 GCF_002742605.1 Olea europaea var. sylvestris | reverse complement strand
TAGTCTAATTCGATTGGAATCGAGCCAATGAAAAGTGGGTTTTGATTTCACGACAACTCCGACTTTGTTTGTTTTTGGCGAATTGCTAGTCAAATTCGATTGGAATCGAGCAAATGAAAAGAGGTTTTTGAGGTTTGTTCATTTTTTTTACAAATTGCTACTCAAATTTGATTGGACTCGAGCCAATGAAAAGTGTTTTTTGATTTCATGATAACTTCGGGTTTGGTCATTTTTACTAAATTACTAGTCTAATTCGATTGGAACAATGAAAAGTGGCTTTTGACTCCATGATAACGTCGGGGTTGTTCGTTTTTTGGGGAATCGCTAGTTGAATTCGATTGGAATCGAGCTAATGAAAAGTGGTTTATGATTTCATGATAACTTCGAGTTTGTTTGTTTTTTGACGAATTGCTATTCTAATTCGATTGGAGTCGAGCCAATGAAAAGTGGTTTTTCATTTCATGAGAACTTCAGGTCTGTTCGTGTTTAGAAAATTGCTAGTCTAATTCGATTGGAATCGAGCCAATGAAAAGTGGCTTTTGAATTCATGATAACTTTGGGATTGTTCGTTTTGGGGAAAATGCAAGTCTAATTCGATTGGACTCGAGCCAATGAAAAGTGATTTCTGATTTCATGATAACTTCGGGTTTGTTCATTTTTGGCGAATTGCTTGTCTAATTCGATTGTAGTCAAGCCAATGAAAAGTGGTTTTTGATTTCATGATAACTTCGGGTTTGTTTGTTTTTGGCGAATTGCTAGTCTAATTCGATTGGAATCAAGCTAATTAAAAGTGGCTTTTGATTTCATGGCAACTTCGGGGTTGTTTGTTTTTGACGAATTGCAAGTCTTGTTCGACTAGAATTGAGCCAATGAAAAGTGGTTTTTGATTTCATGACAACTTCAGGTTTGTTCAATTTTGGCCAATTGCTAGTCTAATATGAAAAGTGGTTTTTGATTTCATGATAACTTCGATTTTGTTCATTTTTGGTGAATTGCTAGTCTAACTCGCTTGGAATTGAGCCAAAGAAAAGTGGTTTTTGATTTCATGATAACTTCGGGTTTGTTCATTTTTTGATTTCATGAAAAGTGTTTTTGGCGAATTGCTAGTCTAATTCGATTGGAGTCGAGCCAATGAAAAGTGGTTTTTCATTTCATGATAACTTCGGGTTTGTTCATTTTTGGTGAATTGCTAGTCTAATTCGATTGGAGTCGAGCCAATGAAAAGTGGTTTTTCATTTCATGATAACTTCGGGCAAGTTCATTTTTATCGAATTGCTAGTATAATTCGAATGGAATCGAGGCAATGAAAAGTATGAAAAGTGGCTTTTGATTTCGTGATAACTTCAGGGTCGATCGTTTTTTGTGAATTGCTTATCTAATTTGATTGGAGTCGAGCCAATGGAAAGTGGTTTTTGATTTCATGATAACTTCGGGTTTGATCATTTTTGACGAATTCTAGCCCGAGTCAATTGGAATCGAGCCAATAAAAAGTGGCTTCTGATTTCATGGTAACTTCGAGTTGTTCGTTTTTGGCTAGTTGCAAGTCTAATTCAATTGGAATCGAACCAATGAAAAGTAGTTTTTGATTTCATGACAACTTCGGGTTTGTTTGCTTTTGGCGAATTACTTGTCTAATTCGATTGGAATCGAGCTAATGAAAAGTAGTTTTTGATTTCATGATAACTTCGGGTTTGTTCATTTTTGGCGAATTGCTAGTGTAACTCGGTTGGAATTGAACCAATAAAAAGTGATTTTTTATTTCATGATAACTTCGGGTTTGTTTATTTTTGGTGAATTGCTAGTCTAATTCAATTAGAATCGAGCCATGAAAAGTGATTTTTGATTTCAGGATAACTCCGCGTTTGTTCATTTTTGTCGAATTGCTAGTCTAATTCGATTGGAGTCGAGCCAATGAAAAGTAGTTTTTGATTTCATGACAACTTCGGGTTTGTTTATTTTTGGTGAATTGCTAGTTTAAATCGACTGGAATCGAGGCAACGAAAAGTGGTTTTTCATTTCATGATAACTTTGGGTTCGTTCATTTTTGACGAATTACTAGTCTAATTCGATTGGAGTCGAGCCAATGAAAAGTGGCTTTTGATTTCATGATCACTTCGGGTTTGTTCGTTTTTGGCGAATTGCTAGTGTAACTCGGTTGGAATTGAACCAATAAAAAGTGATTTTTTATTTCATGATATCTTCGGGTTTGTTTATTTTTGGTGAATTGCTAGTTTAAATCGACTGGAATCGAGGCAACGAAAAGTGGTTTTTCATTTCATGATAACTTTGGGTTCGTTCATTTTTGACGAATTACTAGTCTAATTCGATTGGAGTCGAGCCAATGAAAAGTGGCTTTTGATTTCATGATCACTTCGGGTTTGTTCGTTTTTGGCGAATTGCTAGTGTAACTCGGTTGGAATTGAACCAATAAAAAGTGATTTTTTATTTCATGATATCTTCGGGTTTGTTTATTTTTGGTGAATTGCTAGTTTAAATCGACTGGAATCGAGGCAACGAAAAGTGGTTTTTCATTTCATGATAACTTTGGGTTCGTTCATTTTTGACGAATTACTAGTCTAATTCGATTGGAGTCGAGCCAATGAAAAGTGGCTTTTGATTTCATGATCACTTCGGGTTTGTTCGTTTTTGGCGAATTGCTAGTGTAACTCGGTTGGAATTGAACCAATAAAAAGTGATTTTTTATTTCATGATATCTTCGGGTTTGTTTATTTTTGGTGAATTGCTAGTTTAAATCGACTGGAATCGAGGCAACGAAAAGTGGTTTTTCATTTCATGATAACTTTGGGTTCGTTCATTTTTGACGAATTACTAGTCTAATTCGATTGGAGTCGAGCCAATGAAAAGTGGCTTTTGATTTCATGATCACTTCGGGTTTGTTCGTTTTTGGCGAATTGCTAGTGTAACTCGGTTGGAATTGAACCAATAAAAAGTGATTTTTTATTTCATGATATCTTCGGGTTTGTTTATTTTTGGTGAATTGCTAGTTTAAATCGACTGGAATCGAGGCAACGAAAAGTGGTTTTTCATTTCATGATAACTTTGGGTTCGTTCATTTTTGACGAATTACTAGTCTAATTCGATTGGAGTCGAGCCAATGAAAAGTGGCTTTTGATTTCATGATCACTTCGGGTTTGTTCGTTTTTGGCGAATTGCTAGTGTAACTCGGTTGGAATTGAACCAATAAAAAGTGATTTTTTATTTCATGATATCTTCGGGTTTGTTTATTTTTGGTGAATTGCTAGTTTAAATCGACTGGAATCGAGGCAACGAAAAGTGGTTTTTCATTTCATGATAACTTTGGGTTCGTTCATTTTTGACGAATTACTAGTCTAATTCGATTGGAGTCGAGCCAATGAAAAGTGGCTTTTGATTTCATGATCACTTCGGGTTTGTTCGTTTTTGGCGAATTGCTAGTGTAACTCGGTTGGAATTGAACCAATAAAAAGTGATTTTTTATTTCATGATATCTTCGGGTTTGTTTATTTTTGGTGAATTGCTAGTTTAAATCGACTGGAATCGAGGCAACGAAAAGTGGTTTTTCATTTCATGATAACTTTGGGTTCGTTCATTTTTGACGAATTACTAGTCTAATTCGATTGGAGTCGAGCCAATGAAAAGTGGCTTTTGATTTCATGATCACTTCGGGTTTGTTCATTTTTAGCGAATTGCTAGTCTAATATGAAAAGTGGTTTTTGATTTCATGATAACTTCGATTTTGTTCATTTTTGGTGAATTGCTAGTCTAACTCGCTTGGAATCGAGCCAAAGAAAAGTGGTTTTTGATTTCATGATAACTTCGGGTTTGTTCATTTTTGGAAAATTGCTACTCTAATTCGAACGGAATCGAGCAAATGAAAAGTGGTTTTTGAGGTTTATTCATTTTTTACGCATTGCTAGTCTAATACGATTGGACTTGAGCCAATGAAAAGTGTTTTTTGATTTCATGATAACTCCGGGTTTATTCGTTTTTTGCGAATTGCTATTCTAACTCGATTGGAATCGAGCCAATGAAATGTGGTTTTTGATTTCATGATAACTACGTGTTTGTTCATTTTTGGTGAATTTCTGGTCTAACTCGAATGGAATCGAGCTAGTGAAAAGTGGTTTTTAATTTCATGATAACTTCGGGTTTGTTCATTTTGGCGAATTGCGAGTCTATTTTGATTGGAATCGAGACAATGAAAAGTGGTTTTTGATTTCATGATAACTTCGGGTCTATTCGTTTTTTGACGAATTGCTAGCTTAATTTGATTGGACTCGAGCCAATAAAAAGTGGTTTTTGATTTCATGATAACTTCAGGTTTGTTCCTTTTTGGCGAACTGCTAGTCTAACTTGATTAGAATCGAGTCAATGAAAAATAGTTTTTGATTTCTTGATGACTTCGGGTTTGTTCTTTTTTGGCGAATTGCTTGCCTAACTCGCTTGGAATCGAGCCAAAAAAAAGTGGTTTTTGATTTCATGATAACTTTGGGTTTGTTCATTTTTGGAAAATTGCTAGTCTAATTCGAACGGAATCGAGCAAATGAAAAGTGGTTTTTGAGGTTTATTCATTTTTTACGCATTGCTAGTCTAATATGATTGGACTTGAGCCAATGAAAAGTATTTTTTGATTTCATGGTAACTCCGGATTTATTCATTTTTGGTGAATTGCTAGTTTAACTCGATTGGAATCGAGCCAATGAAAAGTGGTTTTTGATTTCATGATAACTACGTGTTTGTTCCTTTTTGGCGAATTACTATCTAACTCGATTGGAATCGACTTAATGAAAAGTGGTTTTTAATTTCACGATAACTTCGGGTTTGTTCATTTTTGGCGAATTGCTAGTCTAATTTGATTGGAATCGAGACAATGAAAAGTGGTATTTGATTTTATGATAACTTCGGGGTCTGTTTGTTTTTGGTGAATTGCTAGCCTAATTCGATTGGACTCGTGCCAATAAAAAGTGATTTTTGATTTCATGATAACTTCAGGTTTGTTCGTTTTCGCAAACTGCTAGTCTAACTTGATTAGAATCAAGCCAATGAAAAGTGGTTTTTGGTTTCTTGATAACTTCGAGTTTGTTCGTTTTTTGGCGAATTGCTAGTCTAATTCGATTGGAATTGAGCAAATGAAAAGTGGTTTTCCGAGTTTGTTCATTTTTTACGTATTGCTAGTCTAATTCGATTGGGCTTGAGCCAATGAAATGTGGTTTTTGATTTCATGATAACTTCGGGTTTGCTCATTTTTGGTAAATCGCTAGTCTAATTCGATTGGAATCTAGCCAACGAAAAGTGGCTTTTGATTTCATGATAACCTCGGGGTTGTTCATTTTTTGCGAATTGCTAGTCTAATTCGATTGGAATCGAGCCAATGAAAAGTGGTTTTTGATGTCATGATAACTTCAGGTTTGTTCATTTTTGGCGAATTGCTGGTCTAATTCGATTGGAGTTGAGCCAATGAAAAGTGGTTTTTCATTTCATGATAACTTCAGGTTTGTTCGGTTTTATAGAATTGCTAGTCTAATTCGATTGGAATCGAGGCAACGAAAAGTATGAAAAGTGGCTTTTGATTTCGTGATAACTTCGGGGTCAATTATTTTTTGTGAATTGCTTGTCTAATTCGATTGGAGTCGAGCCAATGGAAAGTTGTTTTTAATTTCATGATAACTTCGGGTTTGTTCATTTTTCGCGAATTGCTAGTCTAATTTGTCTGGAATCGAGCCAATTAAAAGTGGCTTTTGATTTCATGGTAACTTCGAGGTTTTTCATTTTTGGCGAGTTGCAAGTCTAATTCGATTGGAATCGAGCCAATGAATAGTAGTTTTTGATTTCATGACAACATCGGGTTTGTTTGATTTTGGCGAATTACTAGTCTAATTCGATTGGAATCGAGCCATTGAAAAGTGGTTTTTGATTTCATGATAACTTCGGGTTTGTTGGTTTTTGTGAATTGCTAGTCTAACTCGATTGGAATTGAAGAAATGAAAAGTGGTTTTTGAGGTTTGTTCATTTTTTATGAATTGCTTGTATAATCGATTGCACTCGAGAGTATGAAAAGTGGTTTCTAATTTCATGATAACTTCGGGTTTGTTCGTTTTTAACGCATTGCTAGTCTAATTCGATTGGAATCGAGCAAATGAAAAGTGGTTTTGAGGTTTGTTCATTTTTTACGAATTGCTTGTATAATACAACTGGACTCGAGCATATGAAAAGTGGTTTTTGATTTCATGATAACTTCGGGTTTGTTCGTTTTTGGCGAATTGCTAGTCTAACTCGATTGGAATCGAGCAAATGAAACGTGGTTTTTGAGGTTTGTTCATTTTTTACGAATTGCTTGTATAATACGATTGCACTCGAGAGTATGAAAAGTGGTTTTTAATTTCATGATAGCTTCGAGTTTGTTCATTTTTTGCCGAATTGGTAGTCTAATTCGATTGGAAACAAGCTAATGAAAAGTGGTTTTTGATTTCATGATAACTTTGAGGTTGTTCATCTTTGGCAAATTGCGAGTCTAATTAGATTGGAATCGGGCCAATGAAAAGTGGTATTTGATTTGGTGATAACTTCGGGTTTGTTCGTTTTTGGCAAATTACTAGTCTAATTCGATTGCAATCGAGCCCATTAAAAGTGTTTTTTGATTTCATGATGACTCCAGGTTTATTCATTTTTGGCGAATGGCTAGTCTAACTCGATTGGAATCGAGCCAATGAAAAGTGGTTTTTGATTTCATGATAACTTCGGGTTTGTTCATTTTTGGTAAATTGCTGGTCTAACTCGATTGCAATCGAGCCAATGAAAAGTGGTTTTTGATTTAACGAAAACTTCGGGTTTGTTCATTTTTTGGCCAATTGCTAGCCTAATTCGATTGGAATCGGGCCAATGAAAAGTGATTTTTGATTTCATGATAATTTCGGGTTTGTTCATTTTTGGCGAATTGCTAGTCTAATTTGATTGGAATCGAGCCGATGAAAAGTGGTTACTGATTTCATGATAACGTCGGGTTTGTTCGATTTTGGCGAATTGCTAGTCTAATTCGATTGGAATCGAGCAAATGAAAAGTGGTTTTTCGGGTTTGTTCATTTTTTACGTATTGCTAGTCTAATTCGATTGAGCTTGAGCCAACGAAATATGGTTTTTGATTTCATGATAACTTCGGGTTTGTTCGTTTTTGGGGAATCGCTAGTCTAATTTGATTGGAATCGAGCCAATGAAAAGTGGCTTTTGATTTCATGATAACCTCGAGATTGTTCATTTTTGGCAAATTGCTAGTCTAATTTGATTGGAATCAAGCCAATGAAAAGTAGTTTTTGATTTCATGATAACTTCGAGTTTGTTCATTTTTGGCGAATTGCTAGTCTAATTCGATTGGAGTCGAGCCAATGAAAAGTGGTTTTTCATTTCATTATAACTTCGAGTTTGTTCGTCTTTGGCGAATTGCTAGTCCAATTAGATTGGAATCGAGCCAATGAAAGGTGGTATTTGATTTGGTGATAACTTCAAGTTTGTTCGTTTTCGACAAATTACTAGTCTTATTTGATAGCAATCGAGCCCATAAAAAGTGTTTTTTGATTTCATGATAACTCCGGGTTTATTTGTTTTTGGCAAATTTCTAGTCTTACTCGATTGGAATCGAGCCAATGAAAAGTGATTTTTGATTTCATGAAAACTTCGGGTTCGTTCATTTTTAGCGAATTGCTAGTCTAACCCGATAGGAATCGCGCCAATGAAAAGTGGTTTTTGATTTCATGATAACTTCGGGTTTGTTCATTTTTAGCGCATTGCTAGCCTAATTCGTTTGGAATTGGGCCAATGAAAAGTGGTTTTTGATTTCATGATAACTTCGGGTTTGTTCATTTTTGGCGAATTGCTAGTCTAATTCGATTGGAATCGAGCCAATGAAAAGTGGTTATTGATTTCATGATAACTTCGGGTTTGTTCATTTTTGGCGAATTGCTAGTCTAATTCGATTGGAATCGAGCAAATGAAAAGTAGTTTTTCAGGTTTGTTCATTTTTTACGAATTACTAGTCTAATTCGATTGGGCTAGAGCCAATGAAAAGTGGTTTTTGATTTCATGATAACTTTGGGTTTGTTCGTCATTTGTGAGTCACTAGTCTAATTCGATTGGAATCGAGACAATGAAATGTTTGTTTTGATTTCATGATAACCTCGGGGTTGTTCATTTTTGGCGAATTACTCATCTAATTCGATTGGAATCGAACCAATGAAAAGTGGTTTTTGATTTCATGATAACCTCGGGGTTGTTCGTTTTTGGCGAATCGCTAGTCTAATTCGATTGGAATCGAGCCAATGAAAGGTGGTTTTTGATTTCATGATAACATCGGGTTTATTTGTTTTTATTGAATTGCTAGTCTAATTCGATTGGAATCTAGGCAATGAAAAGTATGAAAAGTGGCTTTTGATTCCATGATAACTTTAGGGTTGATCTTTTTTTTGAATTGCTTGTCCAATTCGATTGGAGTCAAGCCAATGGAAATTGGTTTTTGATTTCATGATAACTTCGGGTTTGTTCATTTTTGGCGAATTGCTAGTTTAATTCGTTTGGAATCGAGCCAATCAAAAGTGGCTTTTGATTTCATGATAACTTCGGGGTTGTTCGATTTTGACGAATTGTTAGTCTAATTCGATTGGAATCGAGCAAATGTAAAGTAGTTTTTGGGGTTTGTTCATTTTTTACATATTGCTAGTCTAATTTGATTGGGCTTGAGCCAATGAAATGTGGTTTTTGATTTCATGATAACTTCGTGTTTGTTCGTTTTTGGTGAATCGCTAGTCTAATTCGATTGGAATCGAGCTAATGAAAAGTGGCCTTTGATTTCATGATAACCTCGGGGTTGTTCGTTTTTAGGGAATCGCTAGTCCAATTCGATTGGATTCAAGCCAATGAAAAGGGGTTTTTGATTTCATGATAACTTCAAGTTTGTTCATTTTTGGCAAATTGCTAGTCTAATTCGATTGGAGTTGAGCCAATGAAAAGTGGCTCTCCATTTCATGATAACTTCGAGTTTGTTCGTCCTTGGCTAATTGCTAGTCTAATTAGATTGGAATCGAGGCAATGAAAAATGGTATTTGATTTGGTGAGAAATTCGGGTTTATTCGTTTTTGGCAAATTACTAGTCTTAATCGATTGCAATCGAGCCCATAAAAAGTGTTTTTTGATTTCATGATAACTTCGGCATTATTCATTTTTGGCAAATTGCTAGTCTAACTCGATTGGAATCAAGCCAATGAAAATTGGTTTTTTATTCCATGAAAACTTCGGGTTTGTTCATTTTTGACAAATTACTAGTCTAATTCGATTGCAATCGAGCCCATAAAAAGTATTTTTTGATTTCATGATAACTCCGAGTTTATTCGTTTTTGGCGAATGGCTAGTCTAACTCGATTGGAATCGAGCCAATGAAAAGTGGTTATGGATTTCATGATAACTTTGGGTTCGTTTGTTTTTGGCGAATTGCTAGTCTAATTTGATTAGAATAGAGCAAATAAAAAGTGGCTTTTGATTTCACGATAACTTCGGGATTGTTCATTTTTGGCGAATTGCTATCTAATTCGATTGGAATCGAACCAATAAAAAGTGGTTTTTTAGTTCATGACAACTTCGAGTTTCTCGATTTTGACGAATTGCTAGTCTAATTCGATTGGAATCGGACCAATGAAAAGTGATTTTTTGATTTCATGATAACTTCGGGGTTGTTCGTTTTTGGCGAGTTGCTAGTTTAACTCGATTGGAATCTAGCCAATGAAAAGTGGTTATCGATTTCATGATAACTTTGGGTTCGTTTGTTTTTGGCGAATTGCTAGTCTAATTCGATTAGAATAGATCAAATAAAAAGTGGCTTTTGATTTCAGGATAACTTCGGGGTTGTTCGCTTTTGGCAAGTTGCTAGTCTAAATCCATTGGAATCGAGCTAATGAAAAGTGGCTTTTGACTTCATGATAACTTCGGGGTTGATCATTTTTTGAAAATTGCTAGTCTAATTCGATTGGAGTCTAGCCAATGGAAAGTGGTTTTTGATTTCATGATAACTTCGGGTTTGTTTGTTTTTGGCGAACTGCTAGCATAATTCAATTAGAATCGAGCCAATTAAAAGTGACAATTGATTTCATGGTAACTTCGGGGTTGTTCATTTGTTGCAAATTGCAAGTCTAATTCGATTGGAATCGAGCCAATGAAAAGTGGTTTTCGATTTCATGACAACTTTGGGTTTGTTTGATTTTGGCGAATTACTAGTCTAATTCGATTGGAATCGAGCCAATGCAAATTGGTTTTGGATTTCTTGATAACTTCGGGTTTGTTCGTTTTTGGCAAATTGCTAGTCTAACACGATTGGAATCGAGCCAATGAAAAGTGGTTTTCTATTTCATGATAACTTCGGGTTTGTTCGTTTTTGGCGCATTGCTAGTCTAATTCGATTGGAATTGAGCAAATGAAAAGTGGTTTTGAGGTTTGTTCATTTTTTTCGAATTGCTTGTATAATACAATTGGACACGGGCATATGAAAAGTGGTTTTTGATTTCATGATAACTTCGGGTTTGTTCATGGTTAGAGAATTGCTAGTCTAATTCGATTGGAATCGAGCCAATGAAAAGTGGCTTTTGATTTCATTATAACTTCGGGATTGTTCATTTTTGGCGAATTGCTAGTCTAATTTGATTGGAATCGAGCCAATGAAAAGTGGTGTTTGATTTTGTGATAACTTCGGGTTTGTTCATTTTTGGCAAATTACTAGTGTAATTCGATCGGAATCGAGCCAAGAAAAAGTGTTTTTTGATTTCATGATAACTCCGGGTTTATTCATTTTTGGCGAATTGCTAGTCTAATTCGATTGGAATCGAGCCAATGAAAAGTGGTTTTTGATTTCATGAGAACTTCAGGTTTGTTCGTTTTTGGCGAATTGCTAGTCTAACACGATCGGAATCGAGCCAATGGGAAGTAGTTTTTGATTTCACGATAACTTCGGGTTTGTTCATTTTTGGTGAATTTCTAGCCTAATTCGATTGGAATCGGGCCAATGAAAAGTGGTTTTTGTTTTCATGATAACTTCGGGGTTGTTCGTTTTTGGCGAGTTGCTATTCTAATTCGATTGGAATCGAACAAATGAATAGTGGTTTTTCAGGTTTGTTCATTTTTTACGAATTGCTAGTCTAATTCGATTGGGCTAGAACCAATGAAAAGTGGTTTTTGATATCATGATAACTTCGGGTTTGTTCGTCATTTGTGAATCACTAGTCTAATTCGATTGGAATCGAGACAATGAAAAATGTCTTTTGATTTCATGATAACCTCGGGGTTGTTCATTTTGGCGAATTGCTCGTCTAATTAGATTGGAATCGAGCCAATGAAAAGTGGTATTTGATTTGGTGATAACTTCGGGTTCGTTCATTTTTGGCAAGTTGCTAGTCTAATTCGATTGGAATCGAGCCAATAAAAAGTGTTTTTTGATTTCATGATAACTCCGGGTTTATTAGTTTTTGGCGAATTGCTTGTCTAACTCGATTGGAATCGAGCCAATGAAAAGTGGTTTTTGATTTCGTGATAACTTTGGGTTTGTTCATTTTTGGCAAATTGCTAGTCTAACTCGATTGGAATCGAGCCAATGAAAAATGTTTTTTGATTTCATGATAACTTCGGGTTTGTTCATTTTTGGCGAATTGCTAGTCTAATTAGATTGGAATTGAGCCAATGAAAAGTGGTATTTGATTTGGTGATAACTTCGGGTTTGTTCATTTTCGGCAAATTGCTATTCTAATTCAATTGGAATCGAGCCAATAAAAAGTATTTTTTGATTTCATGATGACTCTGGGTTTATTCATTTTTGGCAAATTGCTTGTCTAACTCGATTGGAATCGAGCCAATGAAAAGTGGTTTTTGATTTCATGATAACTTCGGGTTTGTTTGTTTTTGGCCAATTGCTAGTCTAACACGATTGGAATGGAGCCAATGAAAAGTAGTTTTTGATTTAATGATAACTTCAGGTTTGTTCATTTTTGGCGAATTGCTAGCCTAATTCGATTGGAATCGGGCCAATGAAAAGTGGTTTTTGATTTCTTGATAACTTCGGGGTTGTTCGTTTTTGGCGAGTTGCTATTCTAAATCGATTGGAATCGAGCCAATGAAAAGTGGCTTTTGACTTCGTAATAACTTCGGGGTTGATCATTTTTTGACAATTGCTAGTCTAATTTGATTGGAGTCGAGCCAATGGGATGTGGTTTTTGATTTCATGATGACTTCGGGTTTGTTTGTTTTTGGCGCATTGCTAGTCTAATTCGATTGGAATCGAGCAATTGAAAAGTGGTTTTGAGGTTTGTTCATTTTTTCGAATTGCTTGTATAATACGATTGGACACGAGCATATGAAAAGTGGTTTTTGATTTCATGATAACTTCGGGTTTGTTCATGTTTAGCGAATTGCTATTCTAATTCGATTGGAATCGAGATTTCTTGATAACTTTAGGATTGTTCATTTTTGGCGAATTGCTAGTCTAATTTGATTGGAATCGAGCCAATGAAAAGTGGTGTTTGATTTTGTGATAACTTCAGGTTTGTTCATTTTTGGCAAATTGCTAGTCTAATTCGATCGGAATCGAGCGAAGAAAAAGTGTTTTTTGATTTCATGATAACTCCAGTTTATTCATTTTTGGCGAATTGCTAGTCTAACTCGATTGGAATCGAGCCAATGAAAAGTGGTTTTTGATTTCATGATAACTTTGGGTATGTTCGTTTTTGGCAAATTGCTAGTCTAATTCGATTGGAATCGAGCAAATGAATAGTGGTTTTTCAGGTTTGTTCATTTTTTACGAATTGCTAGTCTAATTCGATTGGGCTAGTGCCAATGAAAAGTGGTTTTTGATATCATGATAACTTCGGGTTTGTTCGTCATTTGTGAATCACTAGTCTAATTCGATTGGAATCGAGACAATGAAAAATGTCTTTTGATTTCATGATAACCTCGGGGTTGTTCATTTTAGCGAATTGCTCGTCTAATTCGATTGGAATTGAGCTTATGAAAAGTGGCTTTTGATTTCATGATAACCTCGGGGTTGTTCGTTTTTGGCGAATTGCTAGTCTAATTTGATTGGAATCGAGCCAAAGAAAAGTGGTTTTTCATTTCATGATAACTTCGGGTTTGTTTATTTTTATCGAATTGCTAGTCAAATTCGATTGGAATCTAGGCAATGGAAAGTATGAAAAGTGGCTTTTAATTTCATGATAACTTCGGGGTTGATCATTTTTTGTGAATTGCTTATCTAATTCGATTGGAGTCAAGCCAATGAAAAGTGGTTTTTTGATTTCATGATAACTTCGGGTTTGTTCATTTTTGGCTAATTCCTAGTTTAATTCGTTTGGAATCGAGCCAATGAAAAGTCGCTTTTGATTTCATGGTAACTTCGAGGTTGTTTGCTTTTGGCGAGTTGCAAGTCAAATTCGATTGGAATCGAGCCAATGAAAAGTAGTTTTTGATTTCATGACAACTTTGGGTTTGTTTGATTTTGGCGAATTACTAGTCTAATTCGATTGGAATCGAGCCAATGAAGGGTTTTGATTTCATGATAACTTCGGATTTGTTCGTTTTTTGCGAATTGCTCGTCTAACTCGATTGGAATCGAGCAAATGAAAAGTAGTTTTTGAGGTTTGTTCATTTTTTACGAATTGCTTGTATAATATGATTGGACTTGAGAATATGAAAGTGGTTTTTAATTTCATGATAACTTCGGGTTTGTTCATTTTTGGCAAATTGGTAGTCTAATTCCATTGGAATCGAGCTAATGAAAAGTGGTTTTTGATTTCATGATAACTTCGAGGTTTTTCGTCTTTGCTGAATTGCTAGTCTAATTAGATTGGAATCAAGCAAATGAAAAGTGGTATTTGATTTGGTGATAACTTCAGGTTTGTTCTTTTTTAGCAAATTACTAGTCTAATTCGATTGCAATCGAGCCCATAAAAAGTATTTTTTGATTTCATGATAACTCCGTGTTTATTCATTTTTGGCGAGTGATAAGTCTAACTCGATTGGAATCGAGCCAATGAAAAGTGATTTTTGATTTCATGATAACTTCGGGATTGTTTGTTTTTGGCAAATTGCTAGTCTAACTCGATTGCAATCGAGCTAATGAAAAGTGGTTTTTGATTTCATGAAAACATCGTATTCGTTCATTTTTGGGGAATTGCTAGCCTAATTCGATTGGAATCGGGCCAATGAAAAGTGGTTTTTAATTTCATGATAACTTCGGGTTTGTTCATTCTTGGCGAATTGCTAGTCTAACTCGATTGGAATCGAGCTAATGAAAAGTGGTTATTGATTTTATTACAACTTTTGGTTCGTTTGTTTTTGGGGAATTGCTAGTCTAATTCGATTAGAATAGAGCAAATTAAAAGTGGCTTTGGATTTCACGATGACTTCGGGGTTGTTCATTTTTGGTGAATTGCTAGTCTAATTCGATTGAAATTGAACCAATGAAAAGTGGTTTTTGAGTTCATAACAACTTCGGGTTGCTCGATTTTGGCTAATTGCTAGTCTAATTTGATTGGAATCGGGCCAATGAAAAGTGATTTTTTCATTTCATGATAACTTCGGGGTTGTTCGTTTTTGGCGAGTTGCTAGTCTAAATCGATTGGAATCGAGCCAATGAAAAGTGTCTTTTGACTTCATGATAACATTGCTGTTGATCATTTTTGGAAAATTGCTAGTCTGATTTGATTGGAGTCGAGCCAATGGAAAGTGGTTTTTGATTACATGATAACTTCGGGTTTGTTTGTTTTTGGCGAATTGCTAGCCTAATTCAATTGGAATCGAGCCAATTAAAAGTGGCTTTTGATTTCATGGTAACTTCGGGGTTGTTCGTTTGTTACTAATTGCAAGTCTACTTTGATTGGAATCGAGCCAATGAAAAGTGGTTTTTGATTTCATGACAACTTTGGGTTTGTTCAATTTTGGCGAATTACTAGTCTAATTCGATTGGAATCGAGCCAATGAAAAGTGGTTTTTCCTTTCATGATAACTTCGGGTTTGTTCGATTTTGGCAAATTGCTAGTCTAACTCGATTGGAATCGAGCCAATGAAAAGTGGTTTTCTATTTCGTGATAACTTCGAGTTTGTTCATTTTTGGCACATTGCTAGTCTAATTCGATTGGAATTGAGCAAATGAAAAGTGGTTTTGAGGTTTGTTCATTTTTTTTCGAATTGCTTGTATAATACGATTGGACTCGAGCATATGAAAAGTGGTTTTTGATTTCATGATAACTTCAGGTTTGTTCATTTTTGGCGAACTGCTAGTCTAATTCGTTTAGAATCGAGCCATTTAAAAGTGGCTTTTGATTTCATGATAACTTCGGGGTTGTTCATTTTTGGTGAATTGCTAGTCCAATTAGATTGGAATCGAGCAAATGAAAAGTGGTATTTGATTTGGTGATAAGTTCGGGTTTGTTCATTTTTGGCAAATTGCTAGTCTAATTCGATTGGAATCAAGCTAATAAAAAGTGTTTTTTGATTTCATGATAACTCCGGGTTTATTCGTTTTTGGCAAATTGCTCGTCTAACTTGATTGAAATTGAGCCAATGAAAAATGGTTTCTGATTTCATGATAACTTCGGGTTTGTTCTTTTTGGCAAATTGCTAGTCTAACTAGATTGGAATCGAGCCAATGAAAAATGGTTTTTGATTTCATGATAACTTCGGGCTTGTTCATTTTTGGTAAATTGCTTGCCTAATTCGATTGGAATCGGGCCAATGAAAAGTGGTTTTCGATTCCATGATAACTTCGGGTTTGTTCATTTTTGGGAATTGCTAGTCCAATTCGATTAGAATCGAGCCAATGAAAAGTGGTCATTGATTTCTTGATAACTTCGGGTTTGTTTGTTTTTGGCGAATTGTTAGTCTAATTCGATTGAAATCGAGCAAATGAAAAGTGGTTTTTCTGGTTTGTTCATTTTTTACGAATTGCTAGTCTAATTCGATTGGGCTTGAGCCAATGAAAAGTGGCTTTTGATTTCAAGATAACTTTGGGTTCGTTCATCATTTGTGAATCACTAGTCTAATTCGATTGGAATCGAGCCAATGAAAAGTGGTTTTTCATTTCATGATAACTTCGGGTTTGTTCGTTTTTGGGAAATTGCTAGTCTAACTCGATTGGAATCGAGCCAATGAAAAGTGGTTTTTCATTTCATGATAACTTCGGGTTTGTTCGTTTTTGGGAAATTGCTAGTCTAACTCGATTGGAATCGAGCCAATGAAAAGTGGTTTTCTATTTCATGATAACTTCGGGTTCGATCGTTTTTGGCGCATTGCTAGTCTAATTCGATTGGAATCGGGCAAATGAAAAGTTGTTTTGAGGTTTGTTCATTTTTTTTCGAATTTCTTGTATAATATGATTGGACTCGGGCATATAAAAAGTGGTTTTTGATTTTATGATAACTTCGGGTTTGTTCATTTTTGGTGAATTGCTAGTAAAATTCAATTGGAATCTAGCCAATGAAAAGTGACTTTTGATTTCATGATAACTTCGGGGTTGTTCATTTTTGGAGAATTGCTAGTCTAATTAGATTGGAATCGAGCCAATGAAAAGTGGTATTTGATTTGGTGATAACTTCGGGTTTGTTCATTTTTGGCAAATTACTAGCCTAATTCGATTGCAATCGAGCCCATAAAAAGTATTTTTTGATTTCATGATAACTCCAGGTTTATTCGTTTTTGGCGAATGGCTAGTCTAACTCGATCGAAATCGAGCCAATGAAAAGTGGTTTTTGATTTCATGATAACTTTGGGTTTGTTCATTTTTGGCAAATTGTTAGTCTAACTCGATTGGAATCGAGGTAACGAAAAGTGGCTTTTGATCTGATGAAAACATCGGGGTCGTCCGTTTTTGGCGAATTACTATTCTAATTCGTTTGGAATTGAGCCATTGAAAAGTGGCTTTTAATTTCATGATAACTTCGGGTTTGTTCATTTTCGGCGAATTGTTAGTCTAATCCGATTTGAATCGAGCTAACGAAAAGTTGATATTTATTTCATGATAACTTCGAGGTTATTCGTTTTTACGAATTTCTAGTCTAATTCGATTGGAATTGAGCCAATGAAAAGTGACTTTTGATTTCATGATAACTTCGGGGTTGTTCGTTTTAGCGAATTGCTAGCCTAATTCGATTAGAATCGGGCCAATGAAAAGTGGTATTTGATTTGGTGATAACTTCGGGTTTGTTCATTTTTGGCAAATTGCTAGTCTAACTCGATTGGAATCGAGCCAAGGAAAAGTGGTTATTGATTTCATGATAACTTGGGGTTCGTTTATTTTTGGCGAATTGTTAGTCTAATTCGATTAGAATAGAGCAAATAAAAAGGGGCTTTTGATTTCACGATAACTTCGGGGTCGTTCATTTTTGGCGAATTGCTAGTCTAATTCGATTGGAATCGGGCCAATGAAAAGAGATTTTTTGATTTCATGACAACTTCGGGGTTGTTCGTTTTTGGCGCATTGCTAGTCTAATTCGATTGGAATCGGGCCAATGAAAAGAGATTTTTTGATTTCATGACAACTTCGGGGTTGTTCGTTTTTGGAAGTTGCTAGTCTAAATCAATTGGAATCGAGCCAATGAAAAGTGGCTTTTGACTTCATGATAACTTCGGAGTTGATCATTTTTTGAAACTTGCTAGTCTAATTTGATTGGAGTCGAGGCAATGGAAAGTGGTTTTTGATTTAATGATAACTTCGGGTTTGTTTGTTTTTGGCGAATTGCTAGCCTAATTCAATTAGAATCGAGCCAATTAAAAGTGGCTTTTGATTTCATGGTAACTTCGGGGTTGTTCGTTTGTTGCGAATTGCAAGTCTAATTCGATTGTAATCGAGTCAATGAAAAGTGGTTTTTCATTTCATGACAAATTTGGGTTTGTTCGATTTTGGCGAATTACTAGTCTAATTCGATTGGAATCGAGCCAATGGAAAGTGGTTTTTCATTTCATGATAACTTCGGGTTTGTTCTTTTTGGGAAATTGCTACTCTAACTTGATTAGAATCGAGCCAATGAAAAGTGGTTTTCTATTTCATGATAACTTCGGGTTTGTTCGTTTTTGGCGCATTGCTAGTCTAATTCGATTGGAATCGAGCAAATGAAAAGTGGTTTTGAGGTTTGTTCATTTTTTTCGAATTGCTTGTAGAATACGATTGGACTCGGGCATATGAAAAGTGGTTTTTCATTTCATGATAACTTTGGGTTTTTTCACTTTTTAGGAATTGCTAGTCTAATTCGATTGGACTCCAGCAAAGGAAAAATGATTTTTTATTACATGATAATTTTGGGGTCGTCCGTTTTTGGCGAATTACTATTCTAATTCGTTTGGAATTGAGCCAATGAAAAGTGGCTTTTAATTTCATGATAACTTAAGGTTTGTTTATTTTCGGCGAATTATTAGTCTAATCCAATTGGAATCGAGCTAAAGAAAAGTGGATATTTATTTCATGATAACTTCGGGGTCATTCGTTTTTACGAATTTCTGGCCTAATTCGATTGGAATCGAGCCAATGAAAAGTGACTTTTGATTTCATGATAACTTCGGGGTTGTTCATTTTGGCGAATTGCTAGTCTTATTAGATTGGAATCGAGCCAATGAAAAGTGGTATTTGATTTGGTGATAACTTCTGGTTTGTTCATTTTTGGCAAATTGCTAGTCTAATTCGATTGGAATCGAGCCAATAAAAAGTGTTGTTTGATTTTATGGTAACTTCGGGGTTGTTCATTTTTTGCGAATTGCAAGTCTAATTCGATTGGAATCGAGCCAATGAAAAGTGATTTTCGATTTCATTACAACTTTGGGTTTGTTCAATTTTGGCGAATTACTAGTCTAATTCGATTGGAATCGAGCCAATGAAAAGTAGTTTTCATTTCATGATAACTCCGGGTTTGTTCGTTTTTGGGAAATTGCTAGTCTAACTCGATTAGAATCGAGCCAATGAAAAGTGGTTTTCTATTTAATGATAACTTCGGGTTTGTTCATTTTTGGCAAATTGCTAGTCTAACTCGATTGGAATCGAGCCAATGAAAAGTGGTTATTGATTTTATGATAACTTGGGGTTCGTTTATTTTTGGCGAATTGTTAGTCTAATTCGATTAGAATAGAGCAAATAAAAAGGGGCTTTTGATTTCACGATAACTTCGGGGTCGTTCATTTTTGGCGAATTGCTAGTCTAATTCGATTGGAATCGAGCCAATGAAAAGTGGTTTTTGAGTTCATGACAACTTCGGGTTGCTCGATTTTGGCGAATTGCTAGTCTAATTCGATTGGAATCGGGCCAATGAAAAGAGATTTTTTGATTTCATGATAACTTCGGGGTTGTTCGTTTTTGGAAGTTGCTAATCTAAATCAATTGGAATCGAGCCAATGAAAAGTGGCGTTTGACTTCATGATAACTTCGGATTTGATCATTTTTTGAAACTTGCTAGTCTAATTTGATTGGAGTCGAGCCAATGGAAAGTGGTTTTTGATTTCATGATAATTTCGGGTTTGTTTGTTTTTGGCGAATTGCTAGCCTAATTCAATTGGCATCGAGCCAATTAAAAGTGGCTTTTGAATTCATGGTAACTTCGGGGATGTTCGTTTGTTGCGAATTGCATGTCTAATTCGATTGGAATCGAGGCAATGAAAAGTGGTTTTTGATTTCATGACAACTTTGGGTTTGTTCGATTTTGGCGAATTACTAGTCTAATTCGATTGGAATCGAGCCAATGAAAAGTGGTTTTTCATTTCATGATAACTTCGGGTTTGTTCGTTTTTGGGAAATTGCTAGTCTTACTTGATTAGAATCGAGCCAATGAAAAGTGGTTTTCTATTTCATGATAACTTCGGGTTTGTTCTTTTTGGCGCATTGCTAGTCTAATTCGATTGGAATCGAGCAAATGAAAAGTGGCTTTTCATTTCATGATAACTTCGGGTTTTTTCACATTTTACGAATTGCTAGTTTGATTCGATTGGACTCCAGCCAATGAAAAATGATTTTTTATTACATGATAACTTCGGGGTCATCCGTTTTTGGCGAATTACTATTCTAATTCGTTTGGAATTGAGCCAATGAAAAGTGGCTTTTAATTTCATGATAACTTCGGGTTTGTTCATTTTCGGCGAATTGTTAGTCTAATCCGATTGGAATCGAGCTAACGAAAAGTGGATATTTATTTCATGATAACTTCGGGGTTATTCGTTTTTACGAATTTCTGGCCTAATTCGATTGGAATCGAGCCAATGAAAAGTGACTTTTGATTTTATGATAACTTCGGGGTTGTTCATTTTTGCGAATTGCTAGTCTTATTAGATTGGAATCGAGCCAATGAAAAGTGGTATTTGATTTGGTGATAACTTCTGGTTTGTTCATTTTTTGCAAATTGCTAGTCTAATTCGATTGGAATCGAGCCAACAAAAAGTGTTGTTTGATTTCATGGTAACTTCGGGGTTGTTCGTTTTTTACGAATTGCAAGTCTAATTCGATTGGAATCGAGCCAATGAAAAGTGGTTTATGATTTCATTACAACTTTGGGTTTGTTCAATTTTGGCGAATTACTAGTCTAATTCGATTGGAATCAAGCCAATGAAAAGTGGTTTTTCATTTCATGATAACTTCGGGTTTGTTCGTTTTTGGGAAATTGCTAGTCTAACTCGATTAGAATCGAGCCAATGAAAAGTGGTTTTTGATTTCATGATAACTTTGGGTTTGTTCAATTTTGGCGAATTACTAGTCTAATTCGATTGGAATCAAGCCAATGAAAAGTGGTTTTTGATTTCATGATAACTTTGGGTTTGTTCAATTTTGGCGAATTACTAGTCTAATTCGATTGGAATCGAGCAAATGAAAAGTGGTTTTGAGGTTTGTTCATTTTTTTCGAATTGCTTCTAGAATACGATTGGAATCGGGCATATGAAAAGTGGTTTTTGATTTCATGATAACTTTGGGTTTGTTCGTTTTGGGGAAATTGCTAGTCTAACTCGATTGGAATCGAGCTAATGAAACGTGTTGTTTGATTTCATGGTAACTTCGGGGTTGTTCGTTTTTGCGTATTGCTAGCCTAATTCGATTAGAATCGGGCCTATGAAAAGTGGTATTTGATTTGGTGATAACTTCGGGTTTGTTCATTTTTGGCAAATTGCTAGTCTAACTCGATTGGAATCGAGCTAATGAAACGTGTTGTTTGATTTCATGGTAACTTCGGGGTTGTTCGTTTTTTACGAATTGCAAGTCTAATTCGATTGGAATCGAGCCAATGAAAAGTGGTTTTTGATTTCATTACAACTTTGGGTTTGTTCAATTTTGGCGAATTACTAGTCTAATTCGATTGGAATCAAGCCAATGAAAAGTGGTTTTTCATTTCATGATAACTTCGGGTTTGTTCGTTTTTGGGAAATTGCTAGTCTAACCCGATTAGAATCGAGCCAATTAAAAGTGGTTTTCTATTTAATGATAACTTCGGGTTTGTTCGTTTTTGGCGCATTGCTAGTCTAATTCGATTGGAATCGAGCAAATGAAAAGTGATTTTGAGGTTTGTTCATTTTTTTCGAATTGCTTCTAGAATACGATTGGAATCGGGCATATGAAAAGTGGTTTTTGATTTCATGATAACTTCGGGTTTGTTCATTTTTGGCAAATTGCTAGTCTAACTCGATTGGAATCGAGGCAACGAAAAGTGACTTTTGATTTGATGAAAACATCGGGGTCATCCGTCTTGGGCGAATTACTATTTTAATTCGTTTGGAATTGAGCCAATGAAACGTGGCTTTTAATTCATGATAACTTCGGGTTTGTTCATTTTCGACGAATTGTTAGTCTAATCCGATTGGAATCGAGCTAACGAAAAGTGGATATTTATTTCATGATAACTTCGGGGTTATTCGTTTTTACGAATTTCTATTCTAATTCGATTGGAATCGAGCCAGTGAAAAGTGACTTTTGATTTCATGATAACTTTGAGGTTGTTCGTTTTAGCGAATTGCTAGCCTAATTCGATTAGAATCGGGCCAATGAAAAGTGGTATTTGATTTGGTGATAACTTCGGGTTTGTTCATTTTTGGCAAATTGCTAGTCTAACTCGATTGGAATCGAGCCAATGAAAAGTGGTTATTGATTTTATGATAACTTGGGGTTCGTTTATTTTTGGCGAATTGTTAGTCTAATTCGATTAGAATAGAGCAAATAAAAAGGGGCTTTTGATTTCACGATAACTTCGGGGTCGTTCATTTTTGGCGAATTGCTAGTCTAATTCGATTGGAATCGAACCAATGAAAAGTGGTTTTTGAGTTCATGACAACTTCGGGTTGCTCGATTTTGGCGAATGGCTAGTCTAATTCGATTGGAATCGGGCCAATGAAAAGAGATTTTTTGATTTCATGATAACTTCGGGGTTGTTCGTTTTTGGAAGTTGCTAGTCTAAATCAATTGGAATCGAGCCAATGAAAAGTGGCTTTTGACTTCATGATAACTTCGGAGTTGATCATTTTTTGAAACTTGCTAGTCTAATTTGATTGGAGTCGAGCCAATGGAAAGTGGCTTTTGATTTCATGATAACTTCGGGTTTGTTTGTTTTTGGCGAATTGCTAGCCTAATTCAATTGGCATCGAGCCAATTAAAAGTGGCTTTTGAATTCATGGGAACTTCGGGGGTGTTCGTTTGTTGCGAATTGCAAGTCTAATTCGATTGGAATCGAGGCAATGAAAAGTGGTTTTTGATTTCATGACAACTTTGCGTTTGTTCGATTTTGGCGAATTACTAGTCTAATTCGATTGGAATCGAGCCAATGAAAAGTGGTTTTTCATTTCATGATAACTTCGGGTTTGTTCGTTTTTGGGAAATTGCTTAACTTACTTGATTAGAATCGAGCCAATGAAAAGTGGTTTTCTATTTCATGATAACTTCGGGTTTGTTCTTTTTGGCGCATTGCTAGTCTAATTCGATTGGAATCGAGCAAATGAAAAGTGGTTTTGAGGTTTGTTCATTTTTTTCGAATTGCTTCTAGAATACGATTGGACTCGGGCATATGAAAAGTTGTTTTTCATTTCATGATAACTTCGGGTTTTTTCACTTTTTAAGAATTGCTAGTTTGATTCGATTGGACTCCAGCCAATGAAAAATGATTTTTTATTACATGATAATTTCGGGGTCGTCCGTTTTTGGCGAATTACTATTCTAATTCGTTTGGAATTGAGCCAATGAAAAGTGGCTTTTAATTTCATGATAACTTCGGGTTTGTTCATTTTCGGCGAATTGTTAGTCTAATCCGATTGGAATCGAGCTAACGAAATGTGGATATTTATTTCATGATAACTTCGGGGTTATTCATTTTTACGAATTTCTGGCCTAATTCGATTGGAATCGAGCCAATGAAAAGTGACTTTTGATTTCATGATAACTTCGGGGTTGTTCATTTTGGCGAATTGCTAGTCTTATTAGATAGGAATCGAGCCAATGAAAAGCGGTATCTGATTTGGTGATAACTTCTGATTTGTTCATTTTTGGCAAATTGCTAGTCTAATTCGATTGGAATCGAGCCAATAAAAAGTGTTGTTTGATTTCATGGTAACTTCGGGGTTGTTCGTTTTTTACGAATTGCAAGTCTAATTCGATTGGAATCGAGCCTATGAAAAGTGGTTTTTGATTTCATTAAAACTTTGGGTTTGTTCAATTTTGGTGAATTACTAGTCTAATTCGATTGGAATCTAGCCAACGAAAAGTGTTTTTTCATTTCATGATAACTTCGGGTTTGTTCGTTTTTGGGAAATTGCTAGTCTAACTCGATTAGAATCGAGCCAATGAAAAGTGGTTTTTGATTTAGGATAACTTCAAGTTTGTTCGTTTTTGGCGAAGTGCTAGTCTAATTCGATTGGAATCGAGCCTATGAAAAGTGGTTTTTGATTTCATTAAAACTTTGGGTTTGTTCAATTTTGGTGAATTACTAGTCTAATTCGATTGGAATCTATCCAATGAAAAGTGGTATTTGATTTCATGATAACTTCGGGTTTGTTCGTTTTTTGCGAAATGCTAGTCTAATTCGATTGGAATCGAGCCTATGAAAAGTGGTTTTTGATTTCATTAAAACTTTGGGTTTGTTCAATTTTGGTGAATTACTAGTCTAATTCGATTGGAATCTATCCAATGAAAAGTGGTATTTGATTTGGTGATAACTTCGGGTTTGTTCATTTTTGGCAAATTGCTAGTCTAACTCGATTGGAATCGAGCTAATGAAAAGTGGTTATTGACTTTATGATAACTTGGGGTTCGTTTATTTTTGGCGAATTGCTAGTCTAATTCGATTAGAATAGAGCAAATAAAAAGGGGCTTTTGATTGCACGATAACTTCGGGGTCGTTCATTTTTGGCGAATTGCTAGTCTAATTCGATTGGAATCGAACCAATGAAAAGTGGTTTTTGAGTTCATGACAACTTCGGGTTGCTCGATTTTGGCGAATTGCTAGTGTAATTTGATTGGAATCGGGCCAATGAAAAGAGATTTTTTGATTTCATGATAACTTCGGGGTTGTTCGTTTTTGGAAGTTGCTAGTCTAAATCAATTGGAATCGAGCCAATGAAAAGTGGCTTTTGACTTCATGATAACTTCGGAGTTGATCATTTTTTGAAACTTGCTAGTCTAATTTGATTGGAGTCGAGCCAATGGAAAGTGGTTTTTTATTTCATGATAACTTCGGGTTTGTTTGTTTTTGGCGAATTACTAGCCTAATTCAATTGGCATCGAGCCAATTAAAAGTGGCTTTCGAATTCATGGTAACTTCGGGGTTGTTCGTTTGTTGCGAATTGCAAGTCTAATTCGATTGGAATCGAGCCAATGAAAAGTGGTTTTTCTTTTCATGATAACTTCGGGTTTGTTCATTTTTGGGAAATTGCTAGTCTTACTTGTTTAGAATCGAGCCAATGAAAAGTGGTTTTCTATTTCATGATAACTTCGGGTTTGTTCATTTTTGGCGCATTGCTAGTCTAATTCGATTGGAATCGAGCAAATGAAAAGTGGTTTTGAGGTTTGTTCATTTTTTTCGAATTGCTTCTAGAATACGATTGGACTCGGGCATATGAAAAGTGGTTTTTGATTTCATGATAATCGGGTTTGTTCATTTTTGGCGAATTGCTAGTCTAACTCGATTGGAATCGAGGCAACGAAAAGTGGCTTTTGATTTGATGAAAACTTCAAGGTCTTCCGTTTTGGGCGAATTACTATTCTAATTCGTTTGGTATTGAGCCAATGAAAAGTGGCTTTTAATTTCATGATAACTTCGGGTTTGTTCATTTTCGGCGAATTGTTAGTCTAATCAGATTGGAATCGAGCAAACGAAAAGTGGATATTTATTTCATGATAACTTCGGGGTTTTTCGTTTTTACGAATGTCTAGTCTAATTCGATTGGAATCGAGCCAATGAAAGGTGACTTTTGATTTCATGATAACTTCAGGGTTGTTCGTTTTGGCGAATTGCTAGCCTAATTCGATTAGAATCGGGCCAATGAAAAGTGGTTTTTGATTTCATGATAACTTCGGGCTTGTTCATTTTTGGTAAATTGCTAGTCTAACTCGATTGGAATCGAGCCAATGAAAAGTGGTTATCGATTTCATGATAACTTGGGGTTCGTTTGTATTTTGGCGAATTGTTAGTCTAATTCGATTAGAATAGAGCAAATAAAAAGGGGCTTTTGATTTCACGATAACTTCGGGGTCGTTCATTTTTGGCGAATTGCTAGTCTAATTCGATTGGAATCGAACCAATGAAAAGTGGTTTTTGAGTTCATGACAACTTCGGGTTGCTCGATTTTGGGGAATTGCTAGTGTAATTCGATTGGAATCGGGCCAATGAAAAGAGATTTTTTGATTTCATGATAACTTCGGGGTTGTTCGTTTTTGGAAGTTGCTAGTCTAAATCAATTGGAATCGAGCCAATGAAAAGTGGCTTTTGACTTCATGATAACTTCGGAGTTGATCATTTTTTGAAACTTACTAGTCTAATTTGATTGGAGTCGAGCCAATGGAAAGTGGTTTTTGATTTCATGATAACTTCAAGTTTGTTTGTTTTTGGCGAATTGCTAGCCTAATTCAATTGGAATCGAGCCAATTAAAAGTGGCTTTTGAACTCATGGTAACTTCGGGGTTGTTCGTTTGTTGCGAATTGCAAGTCTAATTCGATTGGAATCGAGGCAATGAAAAGTGGTTTTTGATTTCATGACAACTTTGGGTTTGTTCGATTTTGGCGAATTACTAGTCTAATTCGATTGGAATCGAGCCAATGAAAAGTGGTTTTCATTTCATGATAACTTCGGGTTTGTTCGTTTTTGGGAAATTGCTAGTCTTACTTGATTAGAATCGAGCCAATGAAAAGTTGTTTTCTATTTCATGATAACTTCGGGTTTGTTCTTTTTGGCGCATTGCTAGTCTAATTCGATTGGAATCGAGCAAATGAAAAGTGGTTTTGAGGTTTGTTCATTTTTTTCGAATTGCTTCTAGAATACGATTGGACTCGGGCGTATGAAAAGTGGCTTTTCATTTCATGATAACTTTGGGTTTTTTCACTTTTTACGAATTGCTAGTTTGATTCGATTGGACTCCAGCCAATGAAAAATGATTTTTTATTACATGATAACTTCGGGTTCATCCATTTTAGGCAAATTACTATTCTAATTAGTTTGGAATTGAGCCAATGAAAAGTGGCTTTTAATTTCATGATAACTTCGGGTTTGTTCATTTTCGGCAAATTGTTAGTCTAATCCGATTGGAATCGAGCTAACGAAAAGTGGATATTTATTTCATGATAACTTCGGGGTTATTCGTTTTTACGAATTTCTAGTCTAATACGATTGGAATCAAGCCAATGAAAAGTGACTTTTGATTTCATGATAACTTCGGGGTTGTTCGTTTTGGCGAATTGCTAGCCTAATTCGATTAGAATCGGGCCAATGAAAAGTGGTTTTCGATTTCATGATAACTTCGGGCTTGTTCATTTTTGGCAAATTGCTAGTCTAACTCGATTGGAATCGAGCCAATGAAAAGTGGTTATCGATTTCATGATAACTTGGGGTTCGTTTGTTTTTTGGCGAATTGTTAGTCTAATTCGATTAGAATAGAGCAAATAAAAAGGGGCTTTTGATTTCACGATAACTTCGGGGTCGTTCATTTTTGGCGAATTGCTAGTCTAATTCGATTGGAATCGAACCAATGAAAAGTGGTTTTTGAGTTCTTGACAACTTCGGGTTGCTCGATTTTGGCGAATTGCTAGTGTAATTCGATTGGAATCGGGCCAATGAAAAGAGATTTTTTCATTTCATGATAACTTCGGGGTTGTTCATTTTCGGCGAGTTGCTAGTCTAAATCAATTGGAATCGAGCCAATGAAAAGTGGCTTTTGACTTCATGATAACTTCGGATTTGATCATTTTTTGAAACTTGCTAATCTAATTTGATTGGAGTCGAGCCAATGGAAAGTGGTTTTTGATTTCATGATAACTTCGGGTTTGTTTGTTTTTGGCGAATTGCTAGCCTAATTCAATTGGAATCGAGCCAATTAAAAGTGGCTTTTGAATTCATGGTAACTTCGGGGTTGTTCGTTTGTTGCGAATTGCAAGTCTAATTCGATTGGAACCGAGACAATGAAAAGTGGTTTTTGATTTCATGACAACTTTGGGTTTGTTCGATTTTGGCGAATTACTAGTCTAATTCGATTGGAATCGAGCCAATGAAAAGTGGTTTTTCATTTCATGATAACTTCTGGTTTGTTCGTTTTTGGGAAATTGCTAGTCTTACTTGATTAGAATCGAGCCAATGAAAAGTGGTTTTCTATTTCATGATAAATTCGGGTTTGTTATTTTTGGCGCATTGCTAGTCTAATTCGATTGGAATCAAGCAAATGAAAAGTGTTTTTGAGGTTTGTTCATTTTTTTCGAATTGCTTCTAGAATACGATTGGACTCGGGCATATGAAAAGTGGTTTTTCATTTCATGATAACTTCGGGTTTTTTCACTTTTTACGAATTGCTAGTTTGATTCGATTGGACTCCAGCCAATGAAAAATGATTTTTTATTACATGATAACTTCGGGGTTGTTCATTTTTGGAGAAATGCTAGCCTAATTAGATTCGAATCGAGCCAATGAAAAGTGGTATTTGATTTTTGGATAACTTCGGGTTTGTTCATTTTTAGCAAATTACTAGCCTAATTCGATTGCAATCGAGCCCGTAAAAAGTATTTTTTGATTTCATGATAACTCCGGGTTTATTCGTTTTTGGCAAATGGCTAGTCTAACTCGATCGGAATCGAGCCAATGAAAAGTGGTTTTTGATTTCATGATAACTTCGGGTTTGTTCATTTTTGGCAAATTGCTAGTCTAACTCGATTGGAATCGAGCCAATGAAAAGTGGTTATTGATTTCATGATAAATTGGGGTTCGTTTATTTTTGGCGAATTGTTAGTCTAATTCGATTAGAATAGAGCAAATAAAAAGGGGCTTTTGATTTCACGATAACTTCGGGGTCGTTCGTTTTTGGCGAATTGCTAGTCTAATTCGATTGGAATCGAACCAATGAAAAGTGGTTTTTGAGTTCATGACAACTTCGGGTTGCTCGATTTTGGGGAATTGCTAGTCTAATTCGATTGGAATCGTGCCAATGAAAAGAGATTTTTTGATTTCATGATAACTTCGGGGTTGTTCGTTTTTGGAAGTTGCTAGTCTAAATCAATTGGAATCGAGCCAATGAAAAGTGGCTTTTGACTCCATGATAACTTCGGAGTTGATCATTTTTTGAAACTTGGTAGTCTAATTTGATTGGAGTCGAGCCAATGGAAAGTGGTTTTTGATTTCATGATAACTTCGGGGTTGTTCGTTTTTGGAAGTTGCTAGTCTAAATCAATTGGAATCGAGCCAATGAAAAGTGGCTTTTGACTTCATGATAACTTCGGAGTTGATCATTTTTTGAAACTTGCTAGTCTAATTTGATTGGAGTCGAGCCAATGGAACGTGGTTTTTGATTTCATGAAAACTTCGGGGTCGTCCGTTTTTCGCGAATTACTATTCTAATTCGTTTGGAATTGAGCCAATGAAAAGTGGCTTTTAGTTTCATGATAACTTTGGGTTTGTTCATTTTCGACGAATTGTTAGTCTAATCCGATTGGAATCGAACTAACGAAAAGTGGATATTTATTTCACGATAACTTCGGGGTTATTCGGTTTTACGAATTTCTAGTCTAATTCGATTGGAATCGAGCCAATGAAAAGTGACTTTTGATTTCATGATAACTTCGGGGTTGTTCGTTTTAGCGAATTGCTAGCCTAATTCGATTAGAATCGGGCCAATGAAAAGTGGTATTTGATTTGGTGATAACTTCGGGTTTGTTCATTTTTGGCAAATTGCTAGTCTAACTCGATTGGAATCGAGCCAATGAAAAGTGGTTTTTCATTTCATGATAACTTCGGGTTTGTTCGTTTGTGGGAAATTGCTAGTCTTACTTGTTTAGAATCGAGCCAATGAAAAGTTGTTTTCTATTTCATGATAACTTCGGATTTGTTCTTGTTGGCGCATTGCTAGTCTAATTCGATTGGAATCGAGCCAATGAAAAGTGACTTTTGATTTCATGATAACTTCGGGGTTGTTCGTTTTTGGAAGTTGCTAGTCTAAATCAATTGGAATCGAGCCAATGAAAAGTGGCTTTTGACTTCATGATAACTTCGGAGTTGATCATTTTTTGAAACTTGGTAGTCTAATTTGATTGGAGTCGAGCCAATGGAAAGTGGTTTTTGATTTCATGATAACTTCGGGTTTGTTTGTTTTTGGCGAATTGCTAGCCTAATTCAATTGGCATCGAGCCAATTAAAAGTGGCTTTTGAATTCATGGTAACTTCGGGGTTGTTCGTTTGTTGCGAATTGCAAGTCTAATTCGATTGGAATCGAGGCAATGAAAAGTGGTTTTTGATTTCATGACAACTTTGGGTTTGTTCGATTTTGGCGAATTACTAGTCTAATTCGATTGGAATCGAGCCAATGAAAAGTGGTTTTTCATTTCATGATAACTTCGGGTTTGTTCGTTTGTGGGAAATTGCTAGTCTTACTTGTTTAGAATCGAGCCAATGAAAAGTTGTTTTCTATTTCATGATAACTTCGGGTTTGTTCTTGTTGGCGCATTGCTAGTCTAATTCGATTGGAATCGAGCAAATGAAAAGTGGTTTTGAGGTTTGTTCATTTTTTTCGAATTGCTTCTAGAATACGATTGGACTCGGGCATATGAAAAGTGGATTTTCATTTCATGATAACTTCGGGTTTTTTCACTTTTTACAAATTGCTAGTTTGATTCGATTGGACTCCAGCCAATGAAAAATGATTTTTTATTACATGATAACTTCGGGGTCGTCCGTTTTTTGCGAATTCCTATTCTAAGTCGTTTGGAATTGAGCCAATGAAAAGTGGCTTTTAGTTTCATGATAACTTCGGGTTTGTTCATTTTCGGCGAATTGTTGGTCTAATCCGATTGGAATCGATTTAACGAAAAGTGGATATTTATTTCATGATAACTTCGGGGTTATTCGTTTTTACGAATGTCTAGTCTAATTCGATTGGAATCGAGCCAATGAAAAGTGACTTTTGATTTCATGATAACTTCGGGGTTGTTCGTTTTGGCGAATTGGTAGCCTAATTCGATTAGAATCGGTCCAATGAAAAGTGGTTTTTGATTTCATGATAACTTCGGGCTTGTTCATTTTTGGCAAATTGCTAGTCTAACTCGATTGGAATCGAGCCAATGAAAAGTGGTTATCGATTTCATGATAACTTGGGGTTCGTTTGCTTTTTGGCGAATTGTTAGTCTAATTCGATTAGAATAGAGCAAATAAAAAGGGGCTTTTGATTTAACGATAACTTCGGGGTCGTTCATTTTTGGCGAATTGGTAGTCTAATTCGATTGGAATCGAACCAATGAAAAGTGGTTTTTGAGTTCATGACAACTTCGGGTTGCTCGATTTTGGTGAATTGCTAGTGTAATTCGATTGGAATCGGGCCAATGAAAAGAGATTTTTTGATTTCATGATAACTTCGGGGTTGTTCGTTTTCGACGAGTTGCTAGTCTAAATCAATTGGAATCGAGCCAATGAAAAGTGGCTTTTGACTGCATGATAACTTCGGATTTGATCATTTTTTGAAACTTGCTAGTCTAATTTGATTGGAGTCGAGCAAATGGAAAGTGGTTTTTGATTTTATGATAACATCGGGTTTGTTTGTTTTTGGCGAATTGCTAGCCCAATTCAAATGGAATCGAGCCAATTAAAAGTGGCTTTTGAATTCATGGTAACTTCGGGGTTGTTCGTTTGTTGCGAATTGCAAGTCTAATTCGATTGGAATCGAGCCAATGAAAAGTGGCTTTTAGTTTCATGATAACTTCGGGGTTGTTCGTTTGTTGCGAATTGCAAGTCTAATTCGATTGGAATCGAGGCAATGAAAAGTGGTTTTTGATTTCATGACAACTTTGGGTTTGCTCGATTTTGGCGAATTACTAGTCTAATTCGATTGGAATCGAGCCAATGAAAAGTGGTTTTTCATTTCATGATAACTTCGGGTTTGTTCGTTTTTGGGAAATTGCTAGTCTTACTTGATTAGAATTGAGCCAGTGAAAAGTTGTTTTCTATTTCATGATAACTTCGGGTTTGTTCTTTTTGGCACATTGCTAGTCTAATTCGATTGGAATCGAGCAAATGAAAAGTGGTTTTGAGGTTTGTTCATTTTTTTCGAATTGCTTCTAGAATACGATTGGACTCGGGCATATGAAAAGTGGTTTTTCATTTCATGACAACTTCGGGTTTTTTCACTTTTTACGAATTGCTAGTTTGATTCGATTGGACTCCAGCCAATGAAAAATGATTTTTTATTACATGATAACTTCGAGGTCGTCCGTTTTTGGCGAATTACTATTCTAATTCGTTTGGAATTGAGCCAATGAAAAGTGGCTTTTAGTTTCATGATAACTTCGGGTTTATTCATTTTCGGCGAATTGTTGATCTAATCCGATTGGAATCGATTTAACGAAAAGTGGATATTTATTTCATGATAACTTCGGGGTTATTCATTTTTACGAATGTCTAGTCTAATTCGATTGGAATCGAGCCAATGAAAAGTGACTTTTGATTTCATGATAACTTCGGGGTTGTTCGTTTTGGCGAATTGCTAGCCTAATTCGATTAGAATCGGGCCAATGAAAAGTGGTTTTTGATTTCATGATAACTTCGGGCTTGTTCATTTTTGGCAAATTGCTAGTCTAACTCGATTGGAATCGAGCCAATGAAAAGTGGTTATCGATTTCATGATAACTTGGGGTTCGTTTGCTTTTTGACGAATTGTTAGTCTAATTCGATTAGAATAGAGCAAATAAAAAGGGGCTTTTGATTTCACGATAACTTCGGGGTCGTTCATTTTTGGCGAATTGCTAGTCTAATTCGATTGGAATCGAACCAATGAAAAGTGGTTTTTGAGTTCATGACAACTTCGGGTTGCTCGATTTTGGCGAATTGCTAGTGTAATTCGATTGGAATCGGGCCAATGAAAAGAGATTTTTTCATTTCATGATAACTTCGGGGTTGTTCGTTTTCGACGAGTTGCTAGTCTAAATCAATTGGAATCGAGCCAATGAAAGTGGCTTTTGACTTCATGATAACTTCGGATTTGATCATTTTTGGAAAATTGCTAGTCTAATTTGATTGGAGTCGAGCCAATGGAAAGTGACTTTTGATTTCATGATAACTTCGGGGTTGTTCATTTTGGCGAATTGCTAGTCTAATTCGATTGGAATAGAACAAATAAAAAGTGGTTTTTGAGTTCATGACAACTTCAGGATGCTCGATTTTGGCGAATTGATAGTGTAATTCGATTGGAATCGGGCCAATGAAAAGAGATTTTTTGATTTCATGATAACTTCGGGGTTGTTCGTTTTTGGAAGTTGCTAGTCTAAATCAATTGGAATCGAGCCAATGAAAAGTGGCTTTTGACTTCATGATAACTTCGGAGTTGATCATTTTTTGAAACTTGCTAGTCTAATTTGATTGGAGTCGAGCCAATGGAAAGTGGTTTTTGATTTCATGATAACTTCGGATTTGTTTGTTTTTGGCGAGTTGCTGGCCAAATTCAATTGAAATCGAGCCAATTAAAAGTGGCTTTTGAATTCATGGTAACTTCGGGGTTGTTCGTTTGATGCGAATTGCTAGTATAATTCGATTGGAATCGAGGCAATGAAAAGTGGTTTTTGATTTCATGACAACTTTGGGTTTGTTAGATTTTGGCGAATTACTAGTCTAATTCGATTGGAATCGAGCCAATGAAAAGTGGTTTTTCATTTCATGATAACTTCGGGTTTGTTTGTTTTTGGCGAATTGCTAGTCTCATTCGATTGGAATCGACCCAATGAAAAGTGGTTTTTGAGTTCATGACAACTTCGGGTTGCTCAATTTTGGCGAATTGCTAGTCTCATTCGATTGGAATCGACCCAATGAAAAGTGGTTTTTGAGTTCATGACAACTTCGGGTTGCTCAATTTTGGCGAATTGCTAGTCTCATTCGATTGGAATCGACCCAATGAAAAGTGGTTTTTGAGTTCATGACAACTTCGGGTTGCTCAATTTTGGCGAATTGCTAGTCTCATTCGATTGGAATCGACCCAATGAAAAGTGGTTTTTGAGTTCATGACAACTTCGGGTTGCTCAATTTTGGCGAATTGCTAGTCTCATTCGATTGGAATCGACCCAATGAAAAGTGGTTTTTGAGTTCATGACAACTTCGGGTTGCTCAATTTTGGCGAATTGCTAGTCTCATTCGATTGGAATCGACCCAATGAAAAGTGGTTTTTGAGTTCATGACAACTTCGGGTTGCTCAATTTTGGCGAATTGCTAGTCTCATTCGATTGGAATCGACCCAATGAAAAGTGGTTTTTGAGTTCATGACAACTTCGGGTTGCTCAATTTTGGCGAATTGCTAGTCTAATTCGATTGGAATCGAACCAATGAAAAGTGGTTTTTGAGTTCATGACAACTTCGGGTTGCTCAATTTTGGCGAATTGCTAGTGTAATTCGATTGAAATCGGGCCAATGAAAAGAGATTTTCTCATTTCATGATAACTTCGGGGTTGTTCGTTTTTGGAAGTTGCTAGTCTAAATCAATTGGAATCGAGCCAATGAAAAGTGGCTTTTGATTTCATGATAACTTCGGATTTGATCATTTTTTGAAAGTTGCTAGTCTAATTTGATTGGAGTCGAGCCAATGGAAAGTGGTTTTTGATTTCATGATAACTTCGGGTTTGTTTGTTTTTGGCGAATTGCTAGCCTAATTCAATTGGAATCGAGCCAATTAAAAGTGGCTTTTGAATTCATGGTAACTTCGGGGTTGTTCGTTTGTTGTGAATTGCAAGTCTAATTCGATTGGAATCGAGGCAATGAAAAGTGGTTTTTGATTTCATGACAACTTTGGGTTTGTTCGATTTTAGCGAAT
>NW_019227631.1:0-4461 GCF_002742605.1 Olea europaea var. sylvestris | reverse complement strand
GCCGAAAATGATCAAACTCGAAGTTATCATGAAATCAAAAACCACTTTTCATTGGCTCGATTCCAATCGAATTGGACTAGCAACTTGCCAAAAATGATCAAACCCGAGGTTGTCATGTAATCAAAACAACTTTTCATTGGCTCGATTCCAATCGAATTAGACTAGCAATTCACCGAAAATGAGCAAACCCGAAGTTTTCATGAAATCAAAAACCACTTTTCATTGGCTCGATTCCAATCGAGTTAGATTAGCAATTCATGAAAAAGAACAAACCCGAAGTTATCATGTAATCAAAAACCACTTTTTATTGGCTCGATTCCAATCGAATTGGACTAGCATTTCTACAAAAAGGAACAAGCCCGAAGTTATCATGAAATCAAAAACAAATTTTCGTTGGCTCGATTCCAACGCAATTGGACTAGCAATTTGCTGAAAATGATCAAACCCGAAGTTATCGTGAAATTGAAAACCACTTTACATTAGCTCGATTCCAACCGAATTAGACCAGTAATTTTTCGAAAGCGATCAAACTCAAAGTTATAATGAAATCGAAAGCCACTTTTCATTGGCTTGATTCCAATAGAATCGGACTAGCAATTTGCCGAAAATGAACAAACCCGAAGTTATCAAGAAATCAAAAACCATTTTTCATTGGCTCAATTCCAATCGAATTAGACTGGCAATTCACCGGAAATGATAAAACCCGAAGTTATCATGAAATCAAAAACCACTTTTCATTGGCTCGATACCAATCGAATTAGACTAGTATTTCTCCAAAAATCAACAAACCTGAAGTTATCATGAAATCAAAAACCACTTTTCATTGGCTGAGTTCCAATCAAATTAGACTAGCAATTAGCCGAAAACGAACAAACCTGAAGTTATTAAGAAATCAATAATCACTTTTCATTGGCTCGATTCCAATCAAATTAGACCGCAATTTGTCGAAAATGATAAAACCCGAAGTTATCATGAAATCCAAAACCACTTTTCATTGGGTCAATTCCAATCGAATTAGACTAGCAATTCACCGAAAACAATAAAACACGAAGTTTTTATGAAATCAAAAACCACTTTTCATTGGCTCGATTCCAATCAAGTTAGACTAGCAATTTGACGAAAAAGAACAAACCCGAAGTTATCATGAAATCAAAAACCACTTTTCATTGGCTGGATTCCAATCGAATTGGACTAGCAATTTGCCGAAAATGATCAAACCTAAGGTTATCAGGAAATCAAAGCAACTTTTCATTGGCTCGATTCTAATCGAATTAGACTAGCAATTCACCGAAAATGATCAAACTCGAAGTTTTCATGAAATCAAAAACCACTTCTCATTGTCTCAATTCCAATCGAGTTAGACTAGCATTTCTCCAAAAAGGAACAAACCCGAAGTTATCAAGAAATCAAAAATAAATTTTCATTGGCTTGATTCCAATCGAATTGGACTAGCAATTTGTCCAAAATGATCAAACCCTAAGTTATCATGAAATTGAAAACCACTTTACATTGGCTCGATTCCAAAAGAATTAGACTAGTAATTTTTCGAAAATGATCAAACCCAAAGTTATCATGAAATCAAAAGCTACTTTTCACTGGCTCGATTCCAATCGAATTAGACTAGCAATTCGCCGATAATGATCAACCCCGAAGTTATCATGAAATCGAAAACAACTTTTCATTCGCTCGATTCCAATCGAGTTAGACTGGCAATTCAGAAAAAGAACAAAGTCGAAGTTATCATGTAATCAAAAACCTCTTTTCATTGGCTCAATTCCAATCGAATTAGACTGGCAATTTGCCGAAAATGATCAAACCTGAAGTTATCAAGAAATCAAAAATCACTTTTCATTGGCTCGATTCCAATCGAATTAGACTAGCAATTCATCGAGAATGATCAAACTCGAAGTTATCATGAAATCAAAAACCACTTTTCATTGGGTTAATTCCAATCGAATTAGACTGGCAATTCGCTGAAAATGATCAAACCCAAAGTTATCATGAAATCAAAAACCACTTTTGATTGGCTCGATTCCAATCAAATTAAACTAGTATTTCTACAAAGATGAACAAACCTGAAGTTATCATGAGACAAAAAACCACTTTTCATTGGTTGAACTCTAATCGAATAAGACTAGCAATTAGTCGAAAATGAACAAACCTGAAGTCATCAAGAAATCAAAAATCACTTTTCATTGGCTCGATTCCAATCAAATAAGACTAGCAGTTCGTCAAAAATGATCAAACCCGAAGATATCATGAAATCAAAAACCACTTTTCTTTGGCTCGATTCAAATCGAATTAGACTAGCAATTAGCCGAAAACGAACAAACCCGAAGTTATCATGAAATCAAAAACCACTTTTCATTGGCTCGATTCCAATCGAAATAGACTGGCAATTCGCCGAAAATGATCAAACCCGAAGTTATCATGAAATCAAAAACCACTTTTGATTGGTTCGATTCCAATCGAATTAGACTAGTATTTCTACCAAAATGAACAAACTTGAAGTTATCATGAAACCAAAAACCACTTTTTAGTGGCTGAACTCCAATTGAATTAGACTCGCAATTATCCGAAAACGAACAAACCTGAAGTTATCAAGAAATCGAAAATCACTTTTCATTGGCTCGATTCCAATCAAATAAGACTGGCAGTTCGTCGAAAATGATCAAACCCGAAGTTATCATGAAATGAAAAACCACTTTTCATTGGCTCGATTCCAATCGAATTAGACTAGTATTTCTCCAAAAATGAACAAACGTGAAGTTATCATGAAATCAAAAATCACTTTTCATTGGCTGAATTCCAATCAAATTAAACTAGCAATTATCCGAAAACGAATAAACCTGAAGTTTTCAAGAAATCAATAATCACCTTTCATTGGCTCGATTCCAATCGAATTAGACTGGCAATTTGTCGAAAATGATCAAACCCAAAGTTATCATGAAATCAAAACAACTTTTCATTGGCTCGATTCCAATCGAATTAGACTAGCAATTCACCGAAAACGAGCAAACCAGAAGTTTTCATGAAATCAAAAACCACTTTTCATTGGCTCGATTCCAATCGAGTTAGACTACAAATTTGACGAAAAAGAACAAACCCGAAGCTATATTGTAATCAAAAACAACTTTTCATTGCCTCGATTCCAATCGAATTAGACTAGCATTTCTCCAAAAAGGAACAAACCCCCAGTTATCATGAAATCAAAAACCACTTTTCATTGGCTTGATTCCAATCGAATTGGACTAGAAAATTGCCAAAAATGATCAAACCCGAAGATTTCATGAAATCAAAACAACTTTTCATTGGCTCGATTCCAATCGAATTAGACTAGCAATTCACCGAAAATGAGAAAACCTGATGTTTTCATGAAATCAAAAACCACTTTTCGTTAGCTCGATTCCAATCGAGTTAGACTAGCAATTCACGAAAAAGAACAAACCCGAAGTTATCGTGTAATCAAAAACCACTTTTCATTGGCTCGATTCCAATTGAATTAGACTAGCATTTCTCCAAAAAAGGAACAAGCCCGAAGTTATCATGAAATCAAAAACAAATATTCATTGGCTCGATTCCAATGGAATTGGACGAGCAATTTACCGAAAATGATCAAACCCAAAGTTATCGTGAAATTGAAAACCACTTTACATTGGCTCAATTCCAACCGAATTAGACCAATAATTTTTCGAAAACGATGAAACCCAAAGTTATCATGAAATCGAAAGCCACTTTTCATTGGCTTAATTCCAATCGAATTAGACAAGCGATTGGCCGAAAATGATCAAACCCGAAGTTATCATGAAATCAAAAACCACTTTTCATTGGCTCGATTCCAATCGAATTGGACAAGCAATTTGCCGAAAATGATCAAACCCAAAACTATCACGAAATCAAAACAACTTTTCATTGGCTCGATTCCAATCGAATTAGACTAGTAATTCACCGAAAATGATCAAACCCGAAGTTTTCATGAAATCAAAAACCACTTTTCATTGGCTCGATTCCAATCGAGTTAGACTAGCAATTCACGCAAAAGAACAAACCCGAAGTTATCATGTAATAAAAAACCATTTTTCATTTGCTCGATTCGAATAGAATTAGACTAGCATTTCTCCAAAAAGGAACAAACCCGAAGTTATCATGAAATCAAAAACCACTTTTCATTGGCTCGATTCCAATCGAGTTAGACTAGCAATTCATGAAAAAGAACAAACCCGAAGTTATCATGTAATCAAAAACCACTTTTCATTGGCTCGATTCCAATTGAATTAGACTAGCATTTCTCCGAAAAGGGACAAACCCGAAGTTATCATGAAATCAAAAACAAATTTTCATTGGCTCGATTCCAATCCAATTGGACTAGTAATTTGCAGAAAATGATCAAACCCGAAGTTATCATGAAATTGAAAACCACTTTACATTGGCTCGATTCCAACCGAATTAGACCAGTAATTT
>NW_019227630.1:0-4461 GCF_002742605.1 Olea europaea var. sylvestris | reverse complement strand
CGTTTGCATTGTTGTCAAGTGTCAATTGTATGGGATAACTATTTGAAATCTAAACTGTCCAACAGGGTAATGTCACGTGGTGAGGTGTAAAGTAAGTGTACACCATAGTGTACATGTGGCAAGGTCCTTATCGATTGAAGTTTATTATTTGTAGTATACTGATTTTTGACACGTTATTTGACAATTGCATTATTGTCAAGTGTCAATTGGATAGAAAAACGATTTGAAATTTAAACTGTCCAACAGAGAATGTCACATGGCAAAGTGCAAAGTAAAGTATACACAATGGTATACATGTAGCAAGGTACTTATCGATTGAACTTTGATATTTGTATACTGATTTTTGGCACATCGTTTGACACTTGTGTTGTTGTCAAGTGTCAATTGGATGGGAAAACTATTTGAAATTTAAACTGTCCAACATGGTAATGTCACGTGGAAAAGTGTACACTAAAGTGTACACCATACTGTACATGTAGCATGTTTCTTACCGATACTGTACATGTAGCATGTTTCTTATCGATTTAAGTTTACTATTTGTACACTGATTTTTGACATGTTGTTTGACACTTTCGTTGTTGTCAAGTGTCAGTTGGCTGGGAAAATTGTTTGAAATTTAAACTGTCCAATAGGGTAATGTCACATGGCAAAGTGTGTACATGTAGCAAGGATCTTACCGATTGAATTTTGCTACTTATACACTGATTTTTGACACGTTGTTTAACATTTGCATTGCTGTCAAGTGCCAATTGCACGAGAAAATTGTTTGAAATTTAAACTGTCCAACAGGGTAATGTCACGCGACAATGTGTACACCATAGTGTCCATTTCGTAAGGTTCTTAAAGATTGAACTTTGCTATTCGTACATTGATTTTTGTCACATTGTTTGACACTTGCATTGTTGTCAAGTGTCAATTGCATGGGAAAACTATTTGAAATTTAAACTGTCCAACAGGATAATGTCATGCGGCAAAGTGTACACCATAGTGTCCATGTCGCAAGCTTCTTACGGATTGAATTTTGCTATTTGTGCAATGATTTGTGACACGTTGTTTGACACTTGCATTGTTGTCAAGTGTCAATTCGATGGGAAAATTATTTGAAATTTAAACTGTCCAACAAGGTAATGTCACATGGCAAAGTATAAACTAAAGCGTACAACACACTGTACATGTAGTAAGGTCATTACTGATTGAACTTTACTATTTATACACTGATTTTTGACACGTTGTTTGACATTTGCATTGTTGTCAAGTGTCAATTCGATGGGAACCTGTTCAAAATTTATAATGTCCAGCAGGGTAATGTCACATGGCAAAGTGTAAACTAAAGTGTACACCATAGTGCACATGTAGCACGTTTCTTACGATAAAACATTGCTATTTGTACACTGATTTTTGACATCTTGTTTGACGCTTGCTTTCTTGTCAAGTGTCAATTGGATGGAAAAACTGTTTGTAATTTAAATCCTCCAATAGGTCATTGTCACGTGATAAAGCCTTAACTAAAGTGTACACCATAATCTCTATGTAGAAAGGTCCTTATCGATTGAACTTTGTTATTTGTACACTGATTTTTGACACGTTGTTTGACGTTTGCATTGTTGTCAAGTGTCAATTGTATGGGATAACTATTTGAAATCTAAACTGTCCAATAGGGTAATGTCACGTGGTGAAGTGTAAACTAAGTGTACACCATAGTATACATGTGGCGAGGTCCTTATCGATTGAATTTTATTATTTGTATACTAATTTTTGACACGTTATTTAACAATTAAATTATTTTCAAGTGTCAATTGGATGGAAAAACTGTTTGAAATTTAAACAGTCCAACAGAGTAATGTCACGTGGCAAAGTGCAAAGTAAAGTGTACACCATAGTGTACATGTTGCAAGGTACTTATTGATTAAACTTTGCTATTTGTATACTAATTTTTGGCACGTCGTTTGACAGTTGCATTGTTGTCAAGTCTCAATTGGATAGGAAAACTGTTTGAAATTTAGATTGTCCAACATGGTATTTTCACGTGGAAAAGTGTAAACTAAAGTGTACACCATACTGTACATGTAGCATGTTTCTTACCGAGTTAAATTTGCTATTTGTATACTGATTTTTGACATGTTGTTTGACACTTGCATTGTTGTCAAGTGTCAATTGGATGGAAAAACTATTTGAAATTTAAACTGTCCAACAGGGTAATGTCACATGGTAAAGTGTGTACATGTAGTACGGATCTTACCAATTGAACTTTACTACTTATACACTAATTTTTGACACGTTGTTTAACATTTGCATTGCTGTAAATTGCCAATTGGAAGGGAAAATTGTCTGAAATTTAAACTGTTCAATAGGGTAATGTCACACGACAATGTGTACATCATAGTGTCCATTTCGCAAGGTTCTTACCAATTGAACTTTGCTATTCGTACACTGATTTTTGTCACATTGTTTAACACTTGCATTGTTGTCAAGTGTCAATTGCATGGGAAAACTGTTTGAAATTTAAACTGTCCAACAAGGTAATGTCACATGGCAAAAGTACAAACTAAAGCGTAAACCACACTGTACATGTAGTAAGGTCATTACTGATTGAACTTTACTATTTATACACTGATTTTTGACACGTTGTTTAACACTTGCATTATGTCAAGTGTCAATTGGATGGAAAACTATTTGAAATTTATACTATCCAGCAAGGTAATTTCACGTGGCAAAGTGTAAACTAAAGTGTACACCATAGTGTACATGTACCACGGTTCTTACCGTTAGAACTTTGCTATTTGTATACTGATTTTTGACATGTTGTTCGACGCTTGCTTTCTTGTCAAGTGTCAATTGGATGGAAAAATTGTTTGTAATTTAAACTCTCCAATAGGTCATTGTCATGTGACAAAGTCCAAACTAAAGTGTACACCATAGTCTACATGTAGAAAAGTCCTTACCGATTGAACTTTGTTATTTGTACACTGATTTTTGACACGTTGTTTTACGTTTGTATTGTTGTCAAGTGTCAATTGTATGGGATAACTATTTGAAATCTAAACTGTCCAACAGGGTAATGTCACGTGGTGAAGTGCAAAGTAAGTTTACACCATAGTGTACATGTGGCAAGGTCCTTATCGATTGAACTTTATTATTTGTATACTAATTTTTTACACGTTATTTGATAGTTACATTATTGTCAAGTGTCAATTGGATGGAAAAAATGTTTGAAATTTAAAGTGTCCAACAGGGTAATATCACGTGGTAAAGTGTAAAGTAAAGTGTACACCATAGTGTACACGTAGCAAGGTACTTATCGATTGAACTTTGTTATTTGTATAGTGATTTTTGGCATGTTGTTTGACACTTGCGTTGTTGTCAAGTGTCAATTGGATGGAAAAAATGCTTGAAATTTAAACTGTCCAATATGGTAATGTCACAAGGAAAAGTGTAAACTAAAATGTACACCATACTGTACATGTAGCATGTTTCTTACCGATTTAAGTTTCCTATTTGTACACCGATTTTTGACATGTTGTTTAACACTTGCATTGTTGTCATGTGTCAATTGGATGGGAAAACTATTTGAAATTTAAATTGTCCAACAGGGTAATGTCACATGGCAAAGTGTGTACATGTAGCGAGGATCTTACCGATTGAACTTTGCTACTTATACACTGATTTTTGACACGTTGTTTAACATTTGCATTGCTGTCAAGTGCCAATTGGATGGAAAAATTGTTTAAAATTTAAATTGTCCAACATGGTAAAGTCACGCGGCAATGTGTACACCATAGTGTCCATTTCACAAGGTTCTTACCGATTGAACTTTGCTATTCGTACACTGATTTTTGTTACGTTGTTTGACACTTGCATTGTTGTCAAGTGTCAATTGCATGGGAAAACTATTTGAAATTTAAACTGTCCAACAGGGTAATGTCATGCGGCAAAGTGTACACCATAGTGTCCATGTCGCAAGGTTCTTACCGATTGAACTTTGCTATTCGTACACTGATTTTTGGCACGTTGTTTGACACTTGCATTGTTGTCAAGTGTCAATTGGCTAGGAAAACTGTTTGAAAGTTAAAATGTCCAATAGGGTAATGTCACGTGGAAAAGTCTAAACTAAAGTGTACATCATAGTGTACATGTAGCAAGTTTCTTACCGATTTGAGTATGCCATTTGTACACGGATTTTTGACATGTTGTTTGACACTTGCATTATTGTCAAGTGTCAATTAGATGGGAAAACTATTTGAAATTTAAACATTCCAACAGTTTAATGTCACGTGGCAAAGTGTGTACATGTAGTAAGGTTTTTACCGATTGAACTTTGCTATTTGTACAATGATTTTTGACACGTTGTTTGACACTTACATTGCGGTCAAGGGTCAACTAGATGGGAAAACTATTTTAAATTTAAACTATCCAATCGGTTAATGTCACGAGGAAAAGTGTAAACTAAAGTGTACACCATAG
>NW_019227629.1:0-4463 GCF_002742605.1 Olea europaea var. sylvestris | reverse complement strand
TCGCGCCGGGGGCGATTTCGTTATTTTTCGCGACGGTGTCGAAATGGGCTCAAATTTGACCGATTGATCGGAAACAAAAATCGAGCCGGGGGAAATTTCGTCATTTTTCGCGACAATGTCGAAATCGGCTAAAATTTGACTGATTGTTGGGAAACAAAAATTGCGCAGGGGCAATTCCTTTATTTTTTAAGACGGTGTCGGAATCGGCTAAAATTTGATTGATTGATGGGAAACAAAAATCGCGCCGAGGGCGATTTCGTAATTTTTCGTGACGGTGTCGAAATGGGCTCAAATTTGACAGATTGATCAGAAACAAAAATCGCATCGGGCGCAATTACGTCATTTTTCACAACGGTGTTCGAATGAGCAAAAATTTGACAGATTGATCGGAATCAAAAATCGCACCGGGGGATATTTCGTCATTTTTCGAGACGGTGTCTGAATCGGCTAAAATTTGATAGATTAACCGGAAACAAAAATCGCGCCGGGGGCAATTTCGTCATTTTTCGCGACGGTCTTGGAATCGTCTAAAATTTGATTGATTGATGGGAAACAAAAATCGCGCCGGGGGCAATTTCGTCATTTTTTGCGACGGTGTCGGAATCGGCTAAAATTTGTCTGATTGATGGGAAACAAAAATTGCGCAGGGGCAATTTCGTTATTTTTCAAGACGGTGTCGGAATCGGCTAAAATTTGACAGATTAATCGGAAACAAAAATCGCGACGGGGGCAACTTCGTCATTTTTCGCGACGGTGTCGGAATCGGCTAAAATTTGATTGATTGATGGGAAACAAAAATCGCGCCGAGGGCGATTTCGTAATTTTTCGTGACGGTGTCGAAATGGGCTCAAATTTGACAGATTGATCAGAAACAAAAATCGCGTCGGGCGCAAATTCGTCATTTCTCACAACGGTGTTCGAATGAGCCAAAATTTGACAGATTGATCGGAAAAAAAAATCGCGCCGGGGGCAATTTCGTCATTTTTCGAGACGGTGTCGGAATCGGCTAAAATTTGACAGATTAACCGGAAACAAAAATCGCGTCGGGGGCAATTTCGTCATTTTTCGCGACGGTGTTGGAATCGTGTAAAATTTGACTAATTGATGGGAAACAAAAATTGCGCCGGGGGCAATTTCGTCATTTTTCGCGACAGTGTCGGAATCGGCTAAAATTTGACTGATTGATGGGAAACAAAAATCGCACCGGGGGCAATTTCGTCATTTTTCGCGACGGTGTCGGAATCGGCCAAAATTTGACAGATTGATCGGAAACAAAAATCGCGCCGGGGGCAATTTCGTCATTTTTCGAGACGGTGTCGGAATCGGCTAAAATTTGACAGATTAACCGGAAACAAAAATCGCGTCGGGGGCAATTTCGTAATTTTTCGTGAAGGTGACGGAATCGGCTAAAATTTGACAGATTGATCGGAAACAAAAATCGCGCCGGGGGCAATTTCGTCATTTTTCGAGACGGTGTCGGAATCGGCTAAAATTTGACAGATTAACCGGAAACAAAAATCGCGTCGGGGGCAATTTCGTAATTTTTCGTGAAGGTGACGGAATCGGCTAAAATTTGACAGATTGATCGGAAACAAAAATCGCGCAGAGGGCAATTTCGTCGTTTTTCGTGACGGTGTCGGAATCGACTAAAATTTGACTGATTGATGGGAAACAAAAATCGCACCGGGGGCAATTTCGTCATTTTTCGCGACGGTGCCGTAATCGGCTAAAATTTGACTGATTGATGGAAAACAAAAATCGCGCCGGGGGCGATTTCGTAATTTTTCGTGACCGTGTCGAAATGGGCTCAAATTTGAAAGATTCATCGGAAACAAAAATTGCGCGGGGGCAATTTTGTCATTTTTCGAGACGGTGTCGGAATAGGCTAAAATTTGACTGATTGATGGGAAACAAAAATAATGTCGGGGGCGATTTCGTAATTTTTCGTGACGGTGTCGAAATGGGCTCAAATTTGACTGATTGATCGGAAACAAAAATCGCGCCGGGGGCAATTTCATAATTTTTCGTGAGGGTGTCGGAATCGGCTAAAATTTGACTGATTCATGGGAAACAAAAATCGCGCCGGGGGCGATTTCGTAGTTTTTCGTGACGGTGTCGAAATGGGCTCGAATTTGACAGATTGATAGGAAACAAAAATCGCGTCGGGCGCAATTTCATCATTTTTCACAACGGTGTTCGAATGAGCAAAAATTTGACGGATTGATCGGAAACAAAAATCGCGCCGGGGGCAATTTCGTCATTTTTCGAGACGGTGTCGGAATCGGCTAAAATTTGACAGATTAACCGGAAACAAAAATCGCGCCGGGGGCAAATTCGTCATTTTTCGCGACGGTGTTGGAATCGTCTCAAATTTGACTAATCGATGGGAAACAAAAATTGGGCCGGGGGTAATTTCGTCATTTTTCGCGACGGTATCGGAATCGGCTAAAATTTGACTGATTGATGGTAAATAAAAATCGCGTCGTGGGCGATTTCGTCATTTTTCGCGACGGTGTCCGAATGGGCTCAAATTTGACCGATTCATCGGAAAAAAATCGCCCCGGGGGCAATTTCGTCATTTTTCGCGACGGTGTCGAAATCGGCCAAAATTTGACTGATTGATGGGAAACAAAAATCGCGTCGGGGACGATTTCGTCATTTTTCGCGACGGAGTCGAAATGGGCTCAAATTTGACCGATTGATGGGAAACAAAAATCGCGTCGGGGGCAATTTCGTCATTTTTCCCAGTGGTGTTCGAATGAGCAAAAATTTGACAGATTGATCGGAAACAAAAATCGCGCAGAGGGCAATTTTGTCGTTTTTCGTGACAGTGTCCGAATGGTCTAAAACTTGACTGATTGATCGGAAACAAAAATCGCATCGGGGCAATTTCGTCATTTTTTCCAACGGTGTTCGAATGAGCAAAAATTTGACAGATTGATCGGAAACAAAAATCGCGCCGGGGGCAATTTCGTCATTTTTCGCGACGGTGTTGGAATCGTCTAAAATTTGACTGATTGATGGGAAACAAAAATCGCGCCGGAGGCAATTTCGTCATTTTTCGCGACGGTGTCGAAACGTCTAAAATTTGACCGATTGATGGGAAATAAAAATCGCGCCGGGGGCAATTTCGTCATTTTTCGCGACGGTGTTGGAATCGTCTAAAATTTGACTAATTGATGGGAAACAAAAATTGCGCCGGGGGCAATTTCGTCATTTTTCGCGACGGTGTTGGAATCGGCTAAAATTTGACTGATTGATGGGAAACAAAAATCGCGCTAGGGGCGATTTCGTCATTTTTCGCGACGGTGTCGAAATGGGCTCAAATTTGACCGATTGATCGGAAAAAAATCATGCCGGGGGCAATTTCGTCATTTTTCGCGACGGTGTTGGAATCGTCTAAAATTTGACTGATTGACGGGAAACAAAAATTGCGCCGTGGGCAATTTCGTCATTTTTCGCGACGGTGCCGTAATCGGCTAAAATTTGACTGATTGAAGGGAAACAAAAATCGCGCCGGGGGCGATTTCGTTATTTTTCGCGACGGTGTCGAAATGGGCTCAAATTTGACCGATTGATCGGAAACAAAAATCGCGCCGGGGGGCAATTTCGTCATTTTTCGCGACAATGTCGAAATCGGATAAAATTTGACTGATTGATGGGAAACAAAAATTGCGCGGGGGCAATTCCGTTATTTTTCAAGACGGTGTCGGAATCGGCTAAAATTTGATTGATTGATGGGAAACAAAAATCGCGCCGACGGCGATTTCGTAATTTTTCGGGACGGTGTCGAAATTGGCTCAAATTTGACAGATTGATCAGAAACAAAAATCGCATCGTGGGCAATTTCGTCATTTTTCACAACGGTGGTCGAATGAGCAAAAATTTGACAGATTGATCGGAATCAAAAATCGCGCCGGGGGCAATTTCGTCATTTTTCGAGACGGTGTCGGAATCGGCTAAAATTTGACAGATTAACCGGAAACAAAAATCGCGCCGGGGGCAATTTCGTCATTTTTTGCGACGGTGTCGGAATCGGCTAAAATTTGTCTGATTGATGGGAAACAAAAATTGCGCAGGGGCAATTTCGTTATTTTTCAAGACGGTGTCGGAATCGGCTAAAATTTGATTGATTGATGGGAAACAAAAATCGCGCCGAGGGCGATTTCGTAATTTTTCGTGACGGTGTCGAAATGGGCTCAAATTTGACAGATTGATCAGAAACAAAAATCGCGTCGGGCGCAAATTCGTCATTCAAAAATAGCGCAGGGGCAGATTCGTCATTTTTCACAACGGTGTTCGAATGAGCCAAAATTTGACAGATTGATCGGAAACAAAAATCGCGCCGGGGGCAATTTCGTCATTTTTCACGACGGTGTCGGAATCGTCTAAAATTTGACTAATCGATGGGAAACAAAAATTGGGCCGGGGGTAATTTCGTCATTTTTCGCGACGGTGTCGGA
>NW_019227628.1:0-4465 GCF_002742605.1 Olea europaea var. sylvestris | reverse complement strand
CTAAAATCTCGTGATCCGGGGTCTGTGCTTTGAGTTCGATTTCGTGGGCCAGTTCCAATCAACCCGCCAAATTTCGGCCCATTTTGAAACCGTCGCGACAAATGACAAAATTGCTGCTGGTGCGATTTTTGTTTGTTAAATTTCTGTCTAGCACTTCTCTAACCTGGCATAATTAATACGGAAATTAATTATTCAGAGGCCTAAACGAAGGAGTTTGGCTAAAATCCCGTGATCCCGGGTCTGTGCCTCGAGTCCAATTTCGCGGGCCGTTTCCAATCAACCTGCCGAAGTTCGGCCCATTTCGACACCGTCGCAACAAATGACAAAATTGCCCCTGGTGCTATTTTTCGTTGTTAATTTTATATCCAGCACTTCTTCATCTGACATAATTAATATGGAAATTAATTATTCGGAGGCTAAAACGAAGGAGTTTGGCTAAAATCCCTTGGTCTCGGTTCTGTGCCTTGAGTCTAATTTCGGGGGCCATTTCCAATCAACCTGCCAAATTTCAGCCCATTCTGACACCGTCGTTACAAATGACAAAATTGCCCATGGTGTGGTTTTTTTTGATAATTTTCCGTCCAGCACTTCTTCAACCTGACATAATTAATGAGGAAATTAATTATTCAGAGGCCAGAACGAAGGAATTTGGCTCAAATCCCGTGATCCCGGGTGTGCCTCGTGTCCAATTTCGTGGGCCGTTTCCAATCAACCTTCCAAATTTTGGCCCATTCCGTCACCATCACGACAAATGACAAAATTGCCTCTGGTGCTGTTTTTCTATGTTAATTTTATGTCCAGTACTTCTTCAACCTGACATAATTAACACAGAAATTAATTATTCGGAGGCCCAAACGAAGGAGTTTGGCTAAAACCTAGTGATCCCGAGCTTGTTCTCCGAGTGCAATTTCGCGGGCCGTTTCTAATCAATCTACCAAATTTGGGCCCATTCTGAAATCATCGCTAAAAATGACAAAATTGCCCCTTTTCTGGTTTTACTTTGTTAATTTTCTGTCTAACGCTTCTTCAACCCGACATAATTAATAAGGAATTAATTATTCAGAGGCCCAAACAAATAAATTTGGCTAAAATCTCATGATCCCGGGTCCTTGCCCCGAGTCCAATTTTGCGAGCCATTTCCAACAAACCAGCCAAATTTCAGCCCATTCTGACACCGTCACGACAAATGATAAAATTGCCCCAGGTGCGGTTTTTCTTTGTTAATTTTCTGTCCAGCACTTCTTCAACCTGACATAATTAATACAGGAATTAATTATTCGAAGGCCCAAACGATAGAGCTTGGCTAAAATCCCGTGATCCCAGGTCTGTGCCATGAGTCCAATTTCGCGGGCCGTTTCCAATCAACCTACCAAATTTCTGCCAATTCCGACACCATCGCGACAAATGACAGAATTGACCCTGGTGCAGTTTTGCTTTATTAACTTTCTGTCCAACACTTCTTCAACCTGACATAATTAATAAGGAAATTAATTATTCGGTGGCCCAAACGAAGGAATTTGGCTAAAATCCCGTGATCCCGAGGCTATGCCTCGAAATCCAATTTCGCGGGCCGTTTCCAATCAACCTGCCGAAGTTCGGCCCATTTCGACACCGTCGCAACAAATGACAAAATTGCCCCTGGTGCTGTTTTTCGTTGTTAATTTTATATCCAGCACTTCTTCATCTGACATAATTAATATGGAAATTAATTATTCGGAGGCTAAAACGAAGGAGTTTGGCTAAAATCCCTTGGTCACGGTTCTGTGCCTTGAGTCTAATTTCGGGGGCCATTTCCAATCAACCTGCCAAATTTCGGCCCATTCTGACACCGTCGTTACAAATGACAAAATTGCCCATGGTGTGGTTTTTTTTGATAATTTTCCGTCTAGCACTTCTTCAACCTGACATAATTAATGAGGAAATTAATTATTCAGAGGCCAGAACGAAGGAATTTGGCTCAAATCCCGTGATCCCGGGTGTGCCTCGTGTCCAATTTCGTGGGCCGTTTCCAATCAACCTTCCAAATTTTGGCCCATTCCGTCACCATCACGACAAATGACAAAATTGCCTCTGGTGCTGTTTTTCTATGTTAATTTTATGTCCAGTACTTCTTCAACCTGACATAATTAACACAGAAATTAATTATTCGGAGGCCCAAACGAAGGAGTTTGGCTAAAACCTAGTGATCCCGAGCTTGTTCTCCGAGTGCAATTTCGCGGGCCGTTTCTAATCAATCTACCAAATTTGGGCCCATTCTGAAATCATCGCTAAAAATGACAAAATTGCCCCTTTTCTGGTTTTACTTTGTTAATTTTCTGTCTAATGCTTCTTCAACCCGACATAATTAATAAGGAATTAATTATTCAGAGGCCCAAACAAATAAATTTGGCTAAAATCTCATGATCCCGGGTCGTTGCCCCGAGTCCAATTTCGCGAGCCATTTCCAACAAACCAGCCAAATTTCAGCCCATTCTGACACCGTCACGACAAATGATAAAATTGCCCCAGGTGCGGTTTTTCTTTGTTAATTTTCTGTCCAGCACTTCTTCAACCTGACATAATTAATACAGGAATTAATTATTCGAAGGCCCAAACGATAGAGCTTGGCTAAAATCCCGTGATCCCAGGTCTGTGCCATGAGTCCAATTTCGCGGGCCGTTTCCAATCAACCTGCCAAATTTTGGCCCATTCTGACACCGTCGCAAAAAAATGATAAAATTACCCTGGTGCGGTTTTACTTTGTTATTTTTTGTCCAGCACTTCTTCAACCAGACATAATTAATAAGGAAATTAATTATTCAGAGGCCCAAACAAAAGAATTTGGCTAAAATCTCATGATCTCGGGTCTGTGCCGTGAGTCCAATTTCGCGGGCCGTTTCCAATCAACCAGCCAAATTTCTGTCCATTCCGACACCGTTGCGAAAAATGACAAAATTGCCCCTAGTGCGGTTTTGCTTTGTTGATTTTCTGTCCAGCACTTCTTCAACTTGACATAATTAATAAGGAAATTAATTATTCGGTGGCCCAAACGAAGGAATTTGGCTAAAATCTCGTGATCCCGGGTCTATGCCCCGAGTTCAATTTCGCGGGCCGTTTCCAATCAATCTGCCAAATTTCGGCCCATTCCATCACCGTCACGACAAATGACAAAATTGCCCATGGTGCGATTTTTCTATGTTAATTTTTCGTCCAGTACTTCTTCAACCTGACATAATTAACACGGAAATTAATTATTCGGAGGCCCAAACGAAGGATTTTGGCTAAAATCTCGTGATGCCGAGCATGTTCTCCGAGTCCAATTTCGTGGGCCGTTTCCAAAAAATCTGCCAAATTTTGGCCCATTCCGACATCGTCGCAAAAAATGACAAAATTGCCCCTTGTGTGGTTTTACTTTGTTAATTTTCTGTCCAACACTTCTTCAACCCAACATAATTAATAACGAATTAATTATTCGGAGGCCCAAACGAAGGAATTTGGCTAAAATCTCATGATCCCGGGTCCGTGCCTCGAGTCCAATTTCGCAGGCCGTTTCCAATCAACCTACCAAATTCTGGCCCATTCCGACACCATCACGACAAATGATAAAATTGCCCTAGGTGCAGTTTTTATTTATTAATTTTTTGTTCAGCACTTTTTCAACCTGACTTAGTTAATACGGAAATTAATTATTCGTAGGCCCAAACGAAAGAGTTTAGCTAAAATCCTGTGATCTCGGGTCTGTGCACCGAGTCCAATTTCGCGGATCGTTTCCAATCAACCTGCCAAATTTCGGCCCATTCCGACACCGTCGCGAAAAATGACGAAACTTCCCTTGGTGCATTTTTACGTTGTTAATTTTTTGTCCAACACCTTTTCAACCTAACATAATTATTAAGGAAATTAATTATTCGGAGGGCCAAACGATGGAATTTGGCTAAAATCTCGCGATCCAGGGTCCGTGCTTTGAGTTCAATTTCGTGGGCCATTTCCAATCAACCCGCCAAATTTCGGCCCATTCTGAAACCGTCGCGACAAATGACAAAATTGCCCCTGGTGTGGTTTTTGTTTGTTAATTTTCTTTCTAGCACTTCTCTAACCTGACATAATTAATACGGAAATTAATTATTCAGAGGCCTAAATGAAGGAGTTTGGCTAAAAATACCGTGATCCCGGGTCTGTGCCTCGAGTCCAATTTCGCGGGCCGTTTCCAATCAATCTGCCAAATTTCGGCCAATTCCGACACCATCGCGACAAATGACAGAATTGACCCTGGTGCAGTTTTGCTTTATTAACTTTCTGTCCAACACTTCTTCAACCTGACATAATTAATAAGGAAATTAATTATTTGGAGGCCCAAACGAAGGAATTTGGCTAAAATCCCGTGATCCTGAGGCTATGCCTCAGGTCCAATTTCGCGGGCCGTTTCCAATCAACCTGCCGAATTTCGGCCCATTTCGACACCGTCGCAACAAATGACAAAATTGCC
>NW_019227627.1:0-4467 GCF_002742605.1 Olea europaea var. sylvestris | reverse complement strand
CTTAAGTTTGTACGCTACAATTGTAACCTCACGTTCTTCACTAACCTCCATAATTTTGAAAAACCTTTTTGCCTCGATGGTATCCAAACCTCCATAAAAAACAGGAATCTTAGCCTTGACTTTTTAACCATCATAGTCATCACGACGATCACCATAATGAACTGTGGCCAGAACTAAGGCCAAATTGATAGGGTAGCAACTTGTACAAGGTGGATAGGTGATTGTTGCCTGGGATTATCGCCTACAGGGTTCATGGCAGCCAATACGTTCTTAAGTTGATTGCCGAACTCTTGCAGATTAGTTTCTATCGCATCAATTCTCATCTCTACAAATTTATTCGAATCGTTTTCCATTGATCTGATACCACATGGCATAGGACAGAAACATGAACAATAATAATTGGTTCTGTTCGTAACAAATGAACGAGTGTTTACTAGAATTTGCTTGAAATGACGTGATAAATATTTGAAATTTACCAAACAAATATTGGAGTTTACCCATTAATGGGAAAAATTGAAATATTTGAATTATGAAAAAGTTCACAAAGCCTTTGTATATATGGGCAAAATTATTTACTAATATTACTAATGTAAGGAAACTAATAAATTTTAATCTGAAAGAAATTAGAAATTCTATTGTAATCAATAAAGAAGGATAAAAAATAATACCTATTAAAACTAGAATTCTTACGATAAATATCTAGTTATAAATAACTAAATTTTACCCTATTTATAATAGGATTGTTCAACATACTCCTTATTCCTTCGCTTTTTTAATTGGTTTAGGATTTTCTCTTACTTTTCTAATTGGTTTAAAATTTTCTCTTCTAAATGTCCCACATTAAAAAGAGACATGACTGTGACAGTGGCACATTATAAAATTTGGAGAAGACTTGGAAGAATTCCTATTGGACAATTAAAAGTCAATTTGGACATAAATATTATGAATTGACTTTACACTGTTCAATTAAAATAGGAATTGTTGTCTGCCATATGGAATATGATTTTCTATTTCCCACTCTTATATGATGAACTCTCACCTTTGTGTTTTTGTTCTCCTTCATGAGGTAGTCATAGATTACATTTGGGTGAGACTTGGAGATCTTTAGTAGTCTGGTTTGGTAAATATGAGAGATTTTTCTCGGTATGTAGATTTTTTATAGTGCTTGAAATTTTCGGTGAGTGACTTCTGTATTCTCTAATTTTGGAGTCTTTCACATTAATTCTTATACTCTTGTTCATGCAGTTATTTGTCATTTTGACTTTTATGTTCTTTTTTATATTTTGTGGACGGATGATCTTCAATGAAATCGAGAAATTGGTTCAAATTCCCAACATATTACATCATTGAATCTTGTCGAGCACTTGTAATATATTGTGATGTAGAAGAGATAACCGAATGGATTGAAAAACAGTTGGATCGAGAAGGGAAAAATAGTAAATTGCAGATTTGACGTCCAAACTCAGATTTGGGCCCATAATGCCATTTCAAAAAGGAAACGATGAGACCGACTCAAAAATTGTTTCTTAAGTTTTAGTATTATTTTTGTCATTTAATTTATTTCAAATTATTTACAATTTTAATTCCTTTAGACTATGTCTTCGTTTAAACCCGTATAAATAAATGGTTAGTTCTTTGTGTTTGAGCATCTTGGAATTAATAAAACTTTTTAAATTTATCTTTCATTCTCTGGGGATTTTAAATTCGTGTTCGTAACATTTTCACTTGAATTCCTTGTTTCGCATTGCATCATGTTGGGTGGAGGGGTTTCGGACTGCCTCTTTCATAAGGGCCTTGACCCTTATTTTTACACATTAGTGAGTGCGCAAATTTTGGTTTTCTATCTCGCGTTTTTTCTCAAAGTTTTCATGTGACTCTTCTATGCAATATCTTTAGATTTTGATGTCTACTGAGTGGAGACTAAGAGGAGAGTTTCTGTTTGACATGATGAGCACTGGTTTGTAAATTTTGTGATGCCAGAGAGAATTTGAAGAAATTTGAAATTTTTTTTTGAACATTTGTATTGAATTGTTCTCGATTCGAATTTTAGTATTAGAGCCTATTTTATCGTGTAGATGATCAATGAGTGAGTAACACTTAACAAATGTGAACGTTCGGATCTACTAGTGGGTGAAAAATTATTATGTTGATTCTTTAATTTTCTACAAGTTTAATTTATGCTTTTTGGGGGTTAAAACTTTGATATGGAACTAACAAAAAGAAATTATTAACATAAAGAAATAACGGAATCAGAATGGAGGAAACTTATCAATTTTTGTGGGAATTGTGCTATAAACTTAGCACCAAGGAATGTCATATATAGTGACGCACACAAACAATAAGTAGGGCGAGAGACCAAAGTAAGGAAAGAGATAAAGACTACATATTTTACATTTTTTTTATGGACAGTAAGGTTGAGAGAGTATAAAGAATTCGTAATTTTAATATTTGATTAGTGTTTGGATTTTTTTTCTTATGTGAACATATATATAGGTGAGTTTGTTGAACTATATAAATTTTTGTTTTTTATTTTCTACACTTATTTATTTTCGTTGAGTTTATTTGTGCATATATTTTTCCTAATTATAATTAAATCGTCTGACATATCTTCCTATTTTCTATTTAACTTTTGATTTATTCATCAAGAAGTACGAATCCACCCCAATTCTTCAGTTATAACTAATGGACTTTAATAGGGGCGAAAATATTTTGGTTATTAAATTATGTATGTGTCCTTATTGAATATATATTAGCCATTCCAACGAGGCTACAGCCGACGGAAGAAGACAAAGGCCAGCATCATATCTTCTAGAGTCGTTTACATGAAATGACAAGAATGTCAAAAACGAGAAAAGCAATACCAAAGATAAAGGAGAAATTTCAGCACACTTTCACGATGACATATAATTATATATTCTATTTGAATGCATAATCTTTTTTCCATGAGCAAAAGCCACATAAATCTTTGCTCCTGTAAGAGTTCCCATGGAGAAGTATCATCTACAAAGAGATTTTATGGAGGTATGTCTAGAAATTTAAGCTTTTTCATGTGGTTAATTTGAAATTTTAATTTCCTTATAATTAATGAAACGTCATATTACCTCAAATAATTTAATATCAGAATATTCTAAAATAATATTGCACCCAAATTCACCAATGAAAATGATTCAATCTTGGCATGCAAATATGAAATCATTTTCAACTCTTTTAACTCCAATCATTTTTCAAAATGTTTCCTCTGAAGTCAAGAACTAATTGCTGTTTGCTCGAAAAGTTATTTTTTGACCAAATAAAATGACCAAAGATACAAGAGAGAGCACCGATGATTTTCAAAGAAAAGCTATCAGTGGACATATTCCAGTGATCATCAACTGCAATCAGATCTAATAATTCAAATTTAAGTGTCTCCTCATTCACAAATACCAAACTGTTAGCGTTTTTGACCGTGAACACCAACAAAAATTTTCATATTTTTTTTAGTACACTCCTTCATTTGATATGGATTCCATGGTCATGTCAAATCCAACTCTTTCGTTTCACTTTTATTTTCATAAATAAAACACTTAATTGAATCCAATATCATCCCAATTTTTGACATTATTAATCAACTCCCCTTTTACCTTGAAATTTTGGGGCCACTCTTTGAAAATTTCTATATCGAGCTCATAAAAAATTGGGTCATCGCCCAAATTCAAAAACTTAATGATTTAATGATCTTCATTTAGAATTGGAGCACCATGATATTTCTCATCCTGTTTAAGGGAAAATGTTTTATTAATAATTAATAAACATTGTACATACTTTGAATGAGACAATTTGGCCTCCAACCAAAGGTACAAAAGAGAATTACTTACCTTGTTGATGTAGAGTTAGGGATGGCAAATGAGCCTATCAGTTCGATGGCTCATGACTCAACCTAGAAAAAAGCCCTAAGCCAAGCTCAAATTTTGGGACTTGACTCGACTTTGTATTGGCTCTATGGCTAGTTGAGCAGCACAGGCCGGCTCGTGAAAATGGCATGTATCGCGGGCTTGGCCAGATTTGTTGCCAACCTTCAATTTTTTATTTTATTAATATTTAATTTAAATTTTACACCAATAAAGTATAACTTATATATAAATGTGCTTACATAATTAATATTCATTATTATGCTATAACTATCTATATTTATAATTTATTACCATATTCATTAATATTTCCATTATATATTACTGATATAAATTTTAAATTTTATTTTATAGAAGTTAATATAATATTATTTTTTATTTTGTGGTGTTGAATTTAAAAAACATTTTCTATTCCAATATTTTTAATTCTACAATTGAATAATAGGATATTTATACACTTGAAAATTGTACTTTAATTCATATGTTCTTGTATCTATATGAATATTTATTTATTGTATTTTAGATGAGAATAAGAACTTGTTTGATTTCTTTATATGAATATTTTATGAATTAAAAAAAA
>NW_019227626.1:0-4467 GCF_002742605.1 Olea europaea var. sylvestris | reverse complement strand
GGTGATTAAGCTCATGTGGCAATCTAACTAAGAATTTTGCCTCTTGTATAGCGAGCGTGATTGGTACCCGGTGCATTTAATGCATGGACCCCACCCCTTCTGTGAGGCTCTAAGTAAAATCATGCTATTTGTATAATGAATATACTCTTCTGTACACCAACGCTTACACTCTCCTTACATGAGAGGAAGGATCCAAGCTCAATTAATACGAGGGCCGTGTCCTCGCTGTGAGGGGGCCGTATATAGCTCGATGTACATGTAACAACCTCCTTGTACAATTTTAGTTAAAAAATTTACACTTGGCAATATCATATTCATTTATTTTAAAATTTGTTAAAAAATGTTTTTAAAATCAACGTTCCAAATTTTACAACACCAAGGTTGTCAACAAGGGTAGTACACATAGCTTAATTGAAATAAGTATGCTCGACTCTTTTACGATGCTTATGTTAGTTGATCGAGATTGATTTGTATTACTTTTGATGTTTTACAGATAAATTCTGAACTTCAATGACTTTGTAGATGAAATCGACGGGAAGAGACGGAAAAAGTGAGCTTTGAGTGCATTGAAACGAAAAATGCAAGGAAAGTAGTGAAGGGAATTGACGATCAAAGCACGTTGAGAAATTTGAATGTCAAGTTTGGGGTAGATATTTCTAATATGCAAATGATATTCAATTGTAAAAGTTCATTGATTTAGTAGTCCAATGCATTTTATGGATATCATTTATAATTTTGTACAAGAAAAATTATGCAAGATTTATGTTTGTGTCCAAAGTTGGAAAAAGTTTCACCAGAGCGAAAATTTATCGAGAGCAACAATAAATTTTAAGAATCTATTTGAGCCACATTATTTCCTCATTAAATGAAAAATATGATCGTTATTCATCATAACAAGCCACCATATTTGATTTTTTATCTCTTATATGAGGTCTATAACGATTATATTTTTCATTTTCATTTTTACAATAATGTGGTTCAAACAGGGGCCGAGCCAAATTTCGCTCGAGCAAAGTTTCTTAACTCAAATGCAAAATTATCATATGTTTCACTTGATTGAATGTTTGTTTTTGGATTGAATGATTTATTATTATTATTATTATTATTATTATTATTATTATTATTATTTGGTCAGTAAATTTACTGTATTGATTATCATATTGATACTAAGAAGTGAAATATATGTTTTGACTCTAGTAACTAACGTCATATATTTCGATTGGAAATATAGATATAACGATAAGGCATGTGGCCGTTAAATAATGTTTGATAGTTCTTAATACATTATTGTATGATTGCATTTTTTTATAGAGATATTAAAAATATTATGTATGTTATTAAGTTCGATTATTCTCTATAAGAATTGTCAAATAATCTAATAACATCAATTATCAAAAGAAATGAACAATGCGATATCTTGTACTTGAAATTCACATACGAACACTAAGCCATGTGCATTAATGATTCTTCATTGACCTATCCTCGTAAGTTCTTGGACCACATTTCATATTTCCTTGTTTTGTGGTCTTTTCATATAGGACGATGCAATGTACACAGCACCGTTCACAGCCCCCTCACATGAGGGGGTCTCACACCAGGACTATACCTTGTACAGTTCGACATGGACTATACAAAGAGAAAAACCCTTTTATATATAATATGGAGTCATGGACGTGTAAAAGGAACGAAAATTTATAAATATAATTTTATATATTTTCTTATATTTCAATTTATATCGAATTTTATTTATTTTTTATTTTTTTAAAGCATGAAGGTTCGTAAATTAATTGAAATGCATCAATTAGTTAGATAACGATAGGCAAAAGGTGAAAATCGAGAAATAATGTTACTCTCTAGTCTTACCATGCTATTAATTTGTATTTCATATATAAGACATTCTCGACTTCTTTATTTTTTGGGATTTTGTGGATAAAATGGGTCAAATGTCACCAATTACTGTTACTTTAAAGTAATTAAACTTTATTGATTACAATATTGCTAACCATCTTATAAAGAATCTTCAAGAACTAAAGATGCACATCACATGACATGATGTTTCAACAAATATGAAGGTGTAAAAAGTTGAAATTTGGTACATTATTAACTCATTGATACGATTTTTTGCTTGAAAATCGATTTTTTATCTTCAAAAGTGGGACCCTTTATCGATTAAATATGGTTGACTGGCAAAGATATTAGTGCTGAGATCTGCTTTTCAATTTTTGTTGTCTATTCAATTAATTATTGATATATAATTTTAAATTTACATGTCATCAATTTTAATTTTTTATTTTAATAACTATTTAACACTGTTAAATACTCTCCCTATCTCACACATAAAATGATGTGTTAATAATTAATTGAAAGGACCACGATTTGAACAGTAAAAATTGGACAGCAAATTTCAACTCAAGACATCTAAGACATTATAATAGCAATGGCATCTAGCCTTCAATTACTTCAACAACTATTCGATCAAAAGACTATTTGCCCTTCATTATGATAAGGTGGAAAACTATTTTCACCAAGATGGAAAAAGGGAAATTTCATCTGTATTCGAGCATTTATTGTGCGCGGGCCTTGCCTCCATGTGAGGGTGTGTCGGTCCTTGTGAAAATGCCTGTCGGGGGAGGCTAAAGTGGAACAATGATGCTAGAAGTAGAATATGGTGTACCATAACCGCTCTTTCAATAGGGGCTGACATTTGGCCAATTTATCAACCATGTACAAGATATTGTACAAATGGAATAATTCAAAGTGGAAATGGAGAAATCGCGGAAGACATCACTTCAGGGGCATTAAACGATCCAAAATTACTAAAGTATAACCTCATTTTTAAAGTATCAAAATTCGATAAAAATCCAAAGGAAAATCTAAATCAATCGGGAAATTTACACGTACTGATTCACTACAAAATTAAGCCTTTGTTAAATACAATGTTTGTGAGGAGTTGGACTCACGAAAAAATTATCAAATTTTTCTTGATTATTCATTTTGATCCTTGTGACTTGACAATATGTGTCTTTTTGACACACATTATTTTATTTTATAATCTACTACACGATCACTTTCAACAATAAATTCACACAATAAAATATTCTACACATATATCAAAAAAAATTTCCTACTTTCTAACTACACATTTCCCTAGAAATCACTCTTCAAAATTCTTTTTCTACAATAATGATTGTCAAATAGGCTCTAAATGTGGGAAATACATAGTTACCGTCGATGGTTATCTTGGACTCAATAACACTGGTATGTACATCCTTGATTTCTTGAAAGGAAAATTGCTGATTGTATAGTATTTCCCTCACGGTTTTTTTCACAGTTTTCTCACAAATGTGGGGTCCGCGATTATTTTAATCACTGAGCCAACCCCTTGCATTTGTGTGTGCTGTGAATCTAGCTGTGAAAAATGTTGTACCATAGCATGATTCTTTTTGAAAGATCCTTGATAACTCATGGAATGATGGATCTTAATCTTCGCAAATGTTTCCAATTTTTTCCTTTTCTGACTCCATATTGCTCAGCTTCTTCTAGAGTTCAATTAGGTAAGAAACATCTGCACAACTGCCTTGGCCAAGCCTACAAGAAATGATAAAGTTAATTTTAACTAATTTTTATCTATAAACATGAATAAATATCATAATTTTTTTACTTTTGACTTTTACCAGTAATATAAATTATTCACTTCCAAACTATTTAATGTACATATAATTAATACTTTTAAGCTTAGATGAATATGCACAAGACAAAAATGTTATTCAGTTTAAACATTTTACTGTATATTATTATTATTATTATTATTATTATTATTATTATTATTATTATTATTATTATTATTATTATTATTATTATTATTATTTTGAATTTATATAGGACCACTGTCTATAGTATTTGATAAGAGTTTGAAACAAACAAATTTAAGTTAAATGATAAATTGCTGTAGTCTAAATTAATTAAAATGGGAACATTGCATTGAACAAATTAGATTAACAGTAGAAAAATATTTTTATTTAATAAAAAAAAATTGATCCAAATATTTTTGAAAACAAACAAGTTTATTTTATAACCAAAAAAATGTCTCGAAAAGTCTTGATTTATACTCACTAAAACAATAATTTTTCAATTGAATAAATTGAAATTTATTGTGTAACAACTTCAAAACACCGTAACCTCAACAATCCGACAACCAAAGCAATGCAAATAAAAAGATATTTCCAATGTTATCAAAATTGCCCCCGCCGATTCCACCGGAAAAATCGAAAACTGACTTCCAATTCGAGCCGATTAGACAGGAAAAACCCTCTGCTAAAAACCAGTCATAAAAATCGGTAACCCGGCCGACTTATGGGGACCTATTGAACCGGTTCTGATTTAGAAAATTTTAAAGGTTAAATTAGTATATTATTTATTCAACTTAGATAATGGCTCAATCAACCAATTCAACACTTCATCCCTCCT
>NW_019227625.1:0-4468 GCF_002742605.1 Olea europaea var. sylvestris | reverse complement strand
CCGGCGCGATTTTTATTTCTGATCAAACTGCCAAATTTCAGCAAATTCCGACACAGCCGATAAAAATGACGAAATTGCCCCTGCCGTGATTTTTTTTTCCGATCAACCTGTCAAATTTGAGCCTATTCCGACACAGTCGAGAAAAATGCCGAAATTGCCCCTGCGCGATTTTTGTTTCCGATCAACCTGTCAAATTTGAACCCATTCCGACACAGTCGAGAAAAATGCCGAAATTGCCCCGGCGCGATTTTTATTGCAGATCAAACTGCCAAATTTTAGTCAATTCTGACACAGTCGAAAAAAAAGGAGAAATTGGCCCCGCGCGCGATTTTTGTCTCCGATCAACCTGTCAAATTTTAGCCAATTCCGACACAGTCGCGAAAAATGACGAAATTGCTCCGGCGCGATTTTTGTTTCCGATCAACTTGTCAAATTTAAGCCCATTCCGACACAGTCGAGAAAGATAACGAAATTGGCCCTGGCGCGATTTTTATTTCAGATCAAACTGCCAAATTTCAGCCAATTCCGACACAGTCGAAAAAATGACGAAATTTCCTCCGGCGCGATTTTTGTTTCCGATCAACAAGTCGAATTTTCGCCAATTCCGACCCAGTCGCGAAAAATGAAGAAATTACACCCGGCGCGATTTTTGTTCCCAATCAACCTTCCAAATTTGATCCCATTCCGACACCGTCGAGAAAAATGACGAAATTGTCCCCGGCGTGATATTTGTTTCCGATCAACCTGTCAAATTTGGGCCCATTCCGACACAGTCGAGAAAAATGAAGAAATTGCCCCCGTCGCGATTTTTATTTCAGATTAAAATGCCAAATTTCAGCGAATTCCGACACAGTCGAGAAAAATGACGAAATTATCCCCAGCGCTATTTTTGTTTCCGATCACCAAGTCAAATTTTAGCCAATTCTGACACAATCGCGAAAAATGAAGAAATTACACCCGGAGCGATTTTTGTTCCCGATAAACCTGTCAAATTTGAGCCCATTCCGACACAGTCGAGATAAATGACGAAATTGCCCCCGACGCGATTTTTGTTTCCGATCAACATGTCAAATTTGAGCCCATTCCGACACAGTCTAGAAAAATGGCGAAATTGCCCCCGGCGCGATTTTTATTTCACTTCAAACTGCCAAATTTTAGCCAATTCTGACACAGTCGAGAAAAATTACGAAATTGCCCCCTGCGCGATTTTTGTCTCCGATCAACATGTCAAAATTTAGCCAATTCTGACACAGTCGCGAAAAATGACGAAATTGCTCCGGCGCGATTTTTGTTTCCGATCAACTTGTCAAATTTAAGCCCATTCCGACACAGTCGAGAAGGATAACGAAATTGCCCCTGGTGCGATTTTTATTTCAGATCAAACTGCAAAATTTCAGCCAATTCCGACACAGTCGAAAAAATGACGAAATTTCCTCCGTCGCGATTTTTGTTTCTGATCAACAAGTCGAATTTTAGCCAATTCCGACACAGTAGAGAAAAATGACGAAATTGCCCCCGGCGTGATTTTTGTTTCCGATCAACCTGTCAAATTTGGGCCCATTCCGACACAGTCGAGAAAAATGACGAAATTGCCCCCGGTGCGATTTTTATTTCAGGTCAAAATACCAAATTTCAGCCAATTTCGACACAGTCGAGAAAAATGACGACATTGTCCCGGTCGCGATTTTTGTTTCCGATCAACAAGTCAAATTTTAGCCAATTCTGACACAGTCGCGAAAAATGAAGAAATTACATCCGGAGCGATTTTTGTTCCCGATAAATCTGTCAAATTTGACCCCATTCCGACACAGTCGTGAAAAATGACGAAATTGCCGCCGGCGCGATTTTTATTTCCGATCAAATTGCCAAATTTCAGGCAATTCCGACACAGTCGAGAAAAATGCCGAAATTGCCCCCGCAGCGATTTTAGTTTCCGATCAACCTGTCAAATTTAAGCCCATTCCGACACAGTCGAGAAAAATAACGAAATTACTGCCGGCTTGATTTTTTTTTCCGATAAACCTGTCAAATTTGAGCCTATTCCGACACAGTCGAGAAAAAAGCCGAAATTACCCCGGCGCGATTTTTGTTTCCGATCAACCTGTCAAATTTGAACCCATCTCGACACAGTCGAGAAAAACGCCGAAATTGCCCCGGCGCAATTTTTATTGCAGATCAAACTACCAAATTTTAGCCAATTCTGACAGAGTCGAAAAAAAAGGAGAAATTGGCCCCGGCGCAATTTTTGTCTCCGATCAACCTATCAAATTTTAGTCAATTCCGACACAGTTGCGAAAAATGACGAAATTGCTCCGGCGCGATTTTTGTTTCCGATCAACTTGTCAAATTTAAGCCCATTCCGACACAGTCGAGAAAAATGACGAAATTGCCCCCGGGCCCCGGCGCAATTTTTGTCTCCGATCAACCTGTCAAATTTAAGCCCGTTCTGACACAGTCGAGAAAAATGACGAAATTGCCCCCGGGCCCCGGCGCAATTTTTGTCTCCGATCAACCTGTCAAATTTAAGCCCGTTCTGACACAGTCGAGAAAAATGACGAAATTGCCCCCGGGCCCCGGCGCAATTTTTGTCTCCGATCAACCTGTCAAATTTGGGCCCATTCCGACACAGTCGAGAAAAATGACGAAATTGCCCCCGGCGCGATTTTTATTTCAGATTAAAATGCCAAATTTCAGCGAATTCCGACACAGTCGAGAAAAATGACGAAATTATCCCCAGCGCTATTTTTGTTTCCGATCAACAAGTCAAATTTTAGCCAATTCTGACACAATCGCGAAAAATGAAGAAATTACACCCGGAGCGATTTTTGTTCCCGATAAATCTGTCAAATTTGACCCCATTCCGACACAGTCGAGAAAAATGACGAAATTACCGCCGGCACGATTTTTATTTCCGATCAAATTGCCAAATTTCAGCCAATTCCAACACAGTTGAGAAAAATGCCGAAATTGCCCCCGCAGCGATTTTTGTTTTCGATCAACCTGTCAAATTTAAGCCCATTCCGACACAGTCGAGAAAAATGACGAAATTACCGCCGGCTCGATTTTTATTTCTGATCAAACTGCCAAATTTCAGCAAATTCCGACACAGTCGAGAAAAATGACGAAAGTGCCCCCGGCGTGATTTTTTTTCCGATCAACCTGTCAAATTTGAGCCTATTCCGACACAGTCGAGAAAAATGCCGAAATTGCCCCGGCGCGATTTTTGTTTCCGATCAACCTGTCAAATTTGACCCCATTCCGACAGAGTCGAGAAAAATGACGAAATTGCCGCCGGCGCGATTTTTATTTCGGATCAAACTGCCAAATTTTAGCCCATTCTGACAGTCGAAAAAAAAGGAGAAATTGGCCCCGGCGCGATTTTTGTCTCCGATCAACCTGTCAAATTTTAGCCAATTCCGACACAGTTGCGAAAAATGACGAAATTGCTCCTGCGTGATTTTTGTTTCCGATCAACCTGTCAAATTTGAGCCCATTCCGACACAGTCGAGATAAATGACGAAATTGCCCCCGACGCGATTTTTGTTTCCGATCAACCTGTCAAATTTGAGCCCATTCGACACAGTCGAGAAAGATAACGAAATTGCCCCTGGGGCGATTTTTATTTCAGATCAAACTGCCAAATTTCAACCAATTCTGACACAGTCGAGAAAAATGACGAAATTGCACCCGGCGTGATTTTTGTTTTTGATCAACCTGTCAAATTTGAGCCCATTCCGACACAGTCGAGATAAATGACGAAATTGCCCCCGACGCGATTTTTGTTTCCGATCAACCTGTCAAATTTGAGCCCATTCCGACACAGTCTAGAAAAATGGTGAAATTGCCCCCGGCGCGATTTTTATTTCAGTTCAAACTGCCAAATTTTAGCCAATTCTGACACAGTCGAGAAAAATGACGAAATTGCCCCCTGAGCGATTTTTGTCTCCGATCAACATGTCAAATTTTAGCCAATTCTGACACAGTCGCGAAAAATGACGAAATTGCTCCGGCGCGATTTTGGTTTCCGATCAACTTGTCAAATTTAAGCCCATTCCGACACAGTCGAGAAGGATAACGAAATTGCCCTGGCGCGATTTTTATTTTAGATCAAACTGCAAAATTTCAGCCAATTCCGACACAGTCGAAAAAATGACGAAATTTCCTCCAGCGCGATTTTTGTTTCCGATCAACAAGTCGAATTTTAGCCAATTCCGACATAGTAGAGAAAAATGACGAAATTGCCCCCGGCGTGATATTTGTTTTCGATCAACCTGTCAAATTTGAGCCCATTCCGACACAGTCGAGAAAAATGACGAAATTGCCCCCAGCGCGATTTTTATTTCAGATCAAAATGCCAAATTTTAGCCAATTCCGACACAGTCGAGAAAAATGACGAAATTGACCCAGCGCCATTTTTGTTTCCGATCAACAAGTCATATTTTAGCCAATTCTGACACAGTCGCGAAAA
>NW_019227624.1:0-4469 GCF_002742605.1 Olea europaea var. sylvestris | reverse complement strand
TCACGCCCGGGAAAATTCCTCATTTTACGCAACGGTGTCGGAATGGGCTAAAATTTGACTGATTGATGGGAAACCAAAATCGCGCCAGGGGCAATTTCGTCATTTTTCGCGACGGTATTGGAATGGGTAAAAATTTGACAGATTGATCGGAAACAAAAATCGCGCCGCGGGCAATTTGGTCATTTTTCGCGACGGTATCGTAATCAGCTAAAATTTGACAACTTAATCGGAAACAAAAATCGCGCCGGGAGCTATTTCGTCATTTTTCGCGACGGTGTCGGAATGGGCTTAAATTTGATTGATTGATCGGAAATAAAAATCGCGATGGGGGCAATTTCGTCATTTTTCGCGTCGGTGTCAGAATGGGCTCAAATTTGACTGACTGATCGGATGCAAAAATCGCACCGCGGGCAATTTCATCATTTTTCGCGACGGCGTCGGAATGGGCAAAAATTTGACAGATTGATCGGAAACAAAAATCGCGCCGCGGGCAATTTGGTCATTTTTCACGACGGTATCGTAATCAGCTAAAATTTGACGGCTTAATCGGAAACAAAAATCGCGCCGGGAGCTATTTCGTCATTTTTCGCGACGGTGTCGGAATGGGCTTAAATTTGATTGATTGATCGGAAATAAAAATCGCGATGGGGGCAATTTCGTCATTTTTCGCGTCGGTGTCGGAATGGGCTCAAATTTGACTGACTGATCGGATGCAAAAATCGCACCGCGGGCAATTTCATCATTTTTCGCGACGGCGTCGGAATGGGCAAAAATTTGACAGATTGATCGGAAACAAAAATCGCGCCGGGGACAATTTCGTCATTTTTCGTGACGTTGTCGATCGGAAAAAAAAATCGCGCCGGGTGCCCTTTCGTCAGTTTTCGCGACGGTGTCGAAATCGCCTAAAATTTGACAGATTAATCGGAAGCAAAAATCGCGCCGGGGGCAATTTCCTCATTTTTCGCGACGGCGTCGGAATATGCAAAATTTTGACAGATTGATCGGAAGCAAAAATCGCGCGGGGGCAATTTCGTCATTTTTCGCGACGGTGTCGGAATGGGCTTAAATTTGACTGATTGATCGGAAATAAAAATTGCGCGTGGGCAATTTCGTCATTTTTCGCGACGGTGTCGGAATGGGCAAAAATTTGACAGATTGATCGGAAACAAAAATCGCGCGGGGGGCAATTTCGTCATTTTTCACGACGGTGTCGGAATGGGCTCAAATTTGACCGATTGATCGGAAGCAAAAATCGCGCCGGGGGCAATTTCATCATTTTTCGCGACGGTGTCGGAATGGGCAAACATTTGACAGATCGATCGAAAACAAAAATCGCGCCGGGGGCAATTTCGTCATTTTTCGTGACAGTGTCGAAATCGGCTAAAATTCGACAGATTGATCGGAAACAAAAATCGCGCCGGGGGTAATTTCGTCATTTTTCGTGACGGTGTCGAAATCGGCTAAAATTCGACAGATTGATCGGAAACAAAAATCGCGCGGGGGGCAATTTCATCATTTTTCGCGACGGTGTCGGAATGGGCTCAAATTTGACTGATTGATCGGAAGCAAAAATCGCGCCGGGAGCAATTTCATCATTTTTCACGACGGTGTCGGAATGGGCAAAAATTTGACAGATTGATCGGAAACAAAAATCGCGCCGGGGGAAATTTCGTCATTTTTCGCCACGGTGTCGGAATGGGCTTAAATTTGACTGATTGATCGGAAATAAAAACCGCGCGTGGGCAATTTCGTCATTTTTCGCGACGGTGTCGGAAATAGCTAAAATTTGACAGATTAATCGAAAACAAAAATCGCACCGCGGGCAATTTCGTCATTTTTCGCGACGGTGTCGAAATGGGCTAAAATTTGACTGATTGATGGGAAACCAAAATCGCGCCGGGGACAATTTCGTCATTTTTCGCGACGGTGTTGGAATCTGCAAAAATTTAACAGATTGATCGGAAACAAAAATCGCGCCGGGGGCAATTTCGTCATTTTTCGCGACGGTGTCAGAATCGGCTCAAATTTGGCCTGTTGATCGGAAACAAAAATTGCGCCGGGGGAAATTCGGAATGGGCTCAAATTTTACGATTGATTGGAAATAAAAATTGCGCCGGGGGCAGTTTCATCATTTTTGGCAACGGTGTCGGAATGGGCCAAAATTTGACAGATTGGTTGGAAACAAAAATCGCGCCGGGGAAATTTCGTCACTTTTCGCGACGGTGTCGGAATCGGCTAAAATTTGACAGATTAATCCAAAACAAAAATCGCGCCGGGGGCAATTTCGTCATTTTTCGCGACGGTGTCGGAATCGGCTAAAATTTGACAGATTAATCCAAAACAAAAATCGCGCCGGGGGCAATTTCGTCATTTTTCGCGACGGTGTCGGAATGGGCTTAAATTTTACTGATTGATCAGAAATAAAAATCGTGCGTGGGCAATTTCGTCATTTTTCGCGACGGTGTCGGAATCGGCTAAATTTTGCCAGATTAATCGAAAACAAAAATCGCACCGGGGGCAATTTCGTCATTTTTCGCGACGGTGTCGGAACGGGCAAACATTTGACAGATTGATTGAAAACAAAAATCGCGCCGGGGGCAATTTCGTCATTTTTCGCGACGGTGTCGAAATCGGCTAAAATTCGACAGATTGATCGGAAACAAAAATCGCGCCGGGGGCAATTTCGTCATTTTTCGTGACGGTGTCGAAATCGGCTAAAATTCGACAGATTGATCGGAAACAAAAATCGCGCCGGGGGCAATTTCGTCATTTTTCGTGACGGTGTCGAAATCGGCTAAAATTCGACAGATTGACGGTGTCGGAATGGGCCTAAATTTGACTGATTGATCGGAAATAAAAATCGCGCCGTGGGCAATTTCGTCATTTTTCGCGACGGTGTCTGAATGGGCTCAAATTTGACCGATTGATCGGAAGCAAAAATCGCGCCGGGGGCAATTTCATCATTTTTAGCGACGGTGTTGGAATGGGCAAACATTTGACAGATGGATCGAAAACAAAAATCGCGCCGGGGGCAATTTCGTCATTTTTCGCGACGGTGTCGAAATCGGCTAAAATTCGACAGATTGATCGGAAACAAAAATCGCGCCTGGGGCAATTTCGTCATTTTTCGTGACGTTGTCGGAATCGGCTAAAATTTGACAGATTCATCGGAAACAAAAATCGCGCCGGGGGCAATTTCGTCATTTTTCGCGACGGTGTTGGAATGGGCAAAAATTTGTCAGATTGATCGGAAACAAAAATCGCGCCGGGGGCAATTTCGTCATTTTTCGTGACGGTGTCGGAATGGGCTTAAATTTGACTGATTGATCGGAAATAAAAATCGCGCCATCGGCAATATCGTCATTGTTCGCGACGGTGTCGGAATGGGCTCAAATTTGACTGATTGATCGGAAGCGAAATTCGCGCCGGGGGCAATTTCATCATCTTTCGCGACGGTGTCGGAATGGGCAAACATTTGACAGATTGATCGAAAACAAAAATCGCGCCGGGGACAATTTCTTCATTTTTCGTGACGGTGTCGGAATCGGCCAAAATTTGACAGATTAATCGAAAACAAAAATCGCGCCGCGGCAATTTCATCATTTTTCGCGACGGTGTCGGAATGGGCTTAAATTTGACTGATTGATCGGAAATAAAAATCGCGCCATCGGCAATATCGTCATTGTTCGCGACGGTGTCGGAATGGGCTCAAATTTGACTGATTGATCGGAAGCGAAATTCGCACCGGGGGCAATTTCATCATTTTTCGCGACAGTGTCGGAATGGACAAACATTTGACAGATTGATCGAAAACAAAAATCGCGCCGGGGACAATTTCGTCATTTATCGCGACGGTGTCGAAATCGGCTAAAATTCGACATATTGATCCAAAACAAAAATCGCGCCGGGGGCAATTTCGTCATTTTTCGCGACGGTGTCGGAATGGGCTCAAATTTGACTGATTGATCGGAAGCAAAATTCGCGCCGGGGGCAATTTCATCATTTTTGGCAACGGTGTCGGAATGGGCAAAAATTTGAAAGATTGATCGGAAACAAAAATCGCGCCGGGGGTAATTTCGTCATTTTTCGCGACGGTGTCGGAATGGGCTTAAATTTGACTGATTGATCGGAAATAAAAATCGCGCCATCGGCAATATCGTCATTGTTCGCGACGGTGTCGGAATGGGCTCAAATTTGACTGATTGATCGGAAGCAAAAATCGCGCCGGGGGCAATTTCATCATTTTTCGCGACGGTGACGGAATGGGCAAAAATTTGATTGATTGATCGGAAACAAAAATCGGACCGTGGACAATTTCGTCATTTTTCGCGACGGTGTCGGAGTGGGCTTAAATTTGACTGATCGATCGGAAATAGAAATCGCCCAGGGGCAATTTCGTCATTTTTCGCGACGGTGTCGGAATCGGCTAAAATTTGATAGATGAATCGAAAACAAAAATCGCGCCGGGG
>NW_019227623.1:0-4470 GCF_002742605.1 Olea europaea var. sylvestris | reverse complement strand
TCGATTGGAAACGCATCAACGAAGTAAGCGCAGGTGAAATTTTTGTAAAATTTGGTTGGAAACGCACCAACAATCAAAACCACGATGAAATTTTACTAGAATATGATTGAAAATGTACCAACCATCAAAACCTTGATGAAATTTTAGTAAAATTTGATCAGAAAGGTTCCAACGAGCAAAACATAATTTAAATTTTTTTCAAATTTGATCGGAAATGGGCCAATAAAAAAATCTCAGGTGAAATTTTATTTAGATTTGATTAAAAACAAACTAACAATCAAAACCTCGATGAAATTTTTGTCGTATTCGATTGGAGACGCACTAATGAATGAAACCCAGGTTAAATATCAGCAAACTTTGATTGAAAATGTGCCGATGAACAAAATTCTGGTGAAATGTAGTCAAATTTGATTGGAAATGCGCCAATAAACAAAACTCAGGCGAAATTTTAGTTAAATTTGATTGAAAACACCCCAACGATCAAAATCCAGATGAAATTTAGTCAAATTTGATTGAAAACGCATCAATGAACAAAATTTCAATGAAATTTTATTCAGATTTGATTGATAACACACCAACAATCAAGCCCCAAATGAAATTTTAGTCCAATTTGATTGGAAACACTCCAACAATCAAAATCCGGGTAAAATTTTAGTCAAATTTGATTGAAAACGCATCAATGAGCAAAATTCCAATGAAACTTTATTCATATTTGATTGATAACACACCAACAATCAAGCCCCAAATGAAATTTTAGTCAAATTTGATTTAAAACACGCAAACGAATAAAACCAAAGCGAAATTTGGTCATATTTGATTGGAAACGCACTAATGAACACAACCAAGGTTAAATATCAGCAAATTTTGATTGGAAACGTGCTGATGAACAAGATTCGAATGAAATATAGTCAAATTTGATTAGAAACATGCCAATGAACAAAACTTTGGTGAAATTTTAGTCAAATTTGATTGAAAACACGCCAACGATCAAAGTTCGGATTAAATTTTTGTCAAATTTGATCGAAAACGAGGCAACGATAAAAACCCTTATGAAATTCTAGTCAAATTTTATTGGAAACGTGCCACGACTAAAAATTCGGATGAATTTTTTGTCAATTTTGGCTGGAAACACGCCAAAGAACAAAACGTTGATGAAATTTTAGTCGAATTCTATTGGAAAAGCACTAATGATCAAATCCTTGATGAAATTTTAGTCGAATTTGATTGAAATCTCACCAACAATCAGAACAATATGAAATCTAATTCCAATTTGATTGAAAATGCTCTAATGAACGAAACCCCTCCGTAAAATTTGATTGGAAATGTGCCAATAAACAAAATCCGGGTGAAATTTTAGACAAATTTGATTCAAAATGTGTCGATGAACAAAACGCAGGTTAAATTTTAGTCAAATTCGATTAGAAACGCATCAACAAACCAAGCCTAGGTGAAATTTTAGCAAAATTCGATTCGAAATGTGCCAACAATCAAAATCCGAATGAAATTCACTCAAATATGATTGAAAATGTGCCAACCATCAAAGCATTAATGAAATTTTAGTAAAATTTGATCGCAAAGGTGCCAACGAACAAAACCCAATTTAAAAACGCGCCAATGAACAAAAACTCAGCTGTGATTTTATTCAAATTCGATTAAAAAACACCAACAATCAAAATCCAGATGAAATTTTAGTCAAATTTGATTGAAAACGAGTCAATGAATAGAGTTTCGATGAAATTTTATTCAGATTTGATTGATAACACACCAACAATCAAGCCCCAAATTAAATTTTAGTCAAATTTGATTCAAAATGCGCAAACGAATAAAACCAATTTGAAATTTGGTCACATTTGATTGGAAACGCACTAATGAACGCAACCCAGGTTAAATATCAGTAAATTTTGATTGGAAATGTGCTGATGAACAAAATTTGGATGAAATATAGTTAAATTTGATTAGAAAAGTGCCAATGAACAAAACTCCGGCAAAATTTTAGTCAAGTTTGATTGAAAACACGCCAGCGATCAAAATTCAAATTAAATTTTTGTCAAATTTGATTGAAAACGAGGCAACGATAAAAACCCTTATGAAATTCTAGTCAAATTTTATTGGAAACGTGTCATCACCCAAAATCCAGATGAAAATTTTGTCAAATTTGGCTGGAAACACGCCAAAGAACAAAACGTTGATGAAATTTTAGTCGAATTCTATTGGAAAAACACTAATGATCAAATCCTTGATGAAATTCTAGTCGAATTTTATCGAAATCTCACCAACAAACAGAACAATACGAAATTTAAGTCCAATTTGATTGGAAATGCTCCAATGAACAAAACCCCTCCATAAAATTTGATTGGAAATGTGCCAATAAACAAAATTCGGGTGAAATTTTAGACAAATTTGATTCAAAACGTGTCGATGAACAAAATGCAGGTTAAATTTTAGTCAAATTCGATTAGAAACGCATCAACAAACCAAGCCCAGGTGAAACTTTAGTAAAATTTGATTAGAAATGTGCCAACAATTAAAACCCTAATGAAATTTTACTCGAATATGATTGAAAACACGCCAACCATCAAAACCTTAATGAAATTTTAGTAAAATTTGATCGCAAAGGTGCCAACGAACAAAACCCAATTTAAAAACACGCCTATGAACAAAAACTCAGCTGTGATTTTATTCAGATTCGATTAAAAACACACCAACAATCAAAATCCAGATGAAATTTTAGTCAAATTTGATTGAAAACAAGTCAATGAACAAAATTTCGATGAAATTTTATTCAAATTTGATTGATAACACACCAACAATCAAGCCCCAAATTAAATTTTAGTCAAATTTGATTCAAAATGCGCAAACGAATAAAACCAATTTGAAATTTGGTCACATTTGATTGGAAATGCACTAATGAACGTAACACAGGTTAAATATCAGTAAATTTTGATTAGAAACGTGTTGTTGAACAAAATTTGGATGAAATATTGTCACATTTGATTAGAAACGTGCCAATGAACAAAACTGACAAATTTGATTAAACACATGTCAACGATCAAAATCTTAATAAAATTTTAGTCCAATTTGATTGGAAACGCTCCAACGACGAAAATCTGCTGAATTTTTTGTCAAATTTGATTGAAAACGAGGCAACGATCAAAACCTAGATGAAAATCTAGTCAAATTTTATCGAAAACGTGCAAGGACTTAAAACACTAATGAATTTTTCGTCAAATTTGATTGGAAACAGGCCAAAGAACAAAACCTTGATGAAATTTTAGTCAAATTCAATTGAAAATGTGCCAACGATCAAATCCCTAATGAATTTTTTGTTGAATTTGATTGGAATCGTGCCAACGATTAGAACCTTATGGAGGTTTAGTCAAATTATATTGGAAACCAACCAAAGAACAAAACCTTGGTGAAATATCCGTAAAATTTGATTGGAAACGCACCAATAAATAAGATCCGGGTGAAACTTTAGTCAAATTTGATTCGAAACGTGTCGATGAACAAAGCGCAGGTTAAATTTTAGTCAAATTCGATTGGAAACACATCAACTAACCAAGCTCAAGTGAAATTTTAGTCAAATTTGATTGAAAACAGCCAACGATCAAAATCCTGATAAAATATTAGTCAAATTTGATTGGAAACGTGTCAACGTTCAAAATCCTAATGAATTTTCTTTCAGATTTGATCGAAATCGAGGTTTTAGTCCAATTTGATTGGAAATGTACCAACGAGCAAAAAACTAGGTGAAATATTCAAAAAATTTGATTGGAAACGTGCCAATAAACAAATTTTGGGTGAAATTTTAGTCAAATTTGTTTCGAAACATTTCGACGAACAAAAAAAGTTAAATTTTAGTCAAATTCGATTGGAAACATATCAATGAACCAAACGCAGGTGAAATTTTTGTCAAATTTGGTAGGAAACGTGCCAACAATAAAAATCCCGATGAAAGTTTACTCAAATATTATTGAAAACGTGCCAACCATCAAAACCTTGATGAAATTTTAGTAAAATTTGATCGGAAAAGTGCCTATGAGAAAAACCTAATTTAAATTTCATTCAAATATGATTAGAAACGTGTAAATGAATAAAACCTAGGTGAAATTTTTGACAAATTTGATTGGAAACGCTCCAATGAACAAAAGTCAGGTGAAATTTTATTCAAATTTGATTAAAAACACACCAACAATAAAAAACCAGATGAAATTTTAGTCAAATTAGATTGGAAATGCAATGAATAAAACTTAGGTGAAATTTGATTCAAATTTGATTAAAAACGCACCGACAACCAACAATCAAAACCCAAATGAAATTTTAGTCAAATTTTATTCAAAATGCACTAACGAACAAAACTCAAGTGAAATTTTGTCAAATTAAATTCGAAACGCACTAATGAATGAAATCTAGGTTGAATATGACTAAATTTTTATTGGAAACGTGCCAATTAATAAAATTCGAGTAAAA
>NW_019227622.1:0-4473 GCF_002742605.1 Olea europaea var. sylvestris | reverse complement strand
GTTGGAAGACATGTTGCATGTGGCTATGAAGGTAGAGAGACAGCTGAAGAGGAAAGGGGCAGCTAGGGAGCCGTTAGGAACTTCGAGTGTTAATCCATCTTGGAAGCCAGGGTGGAACAACAACAATAAATGTGATAAAGCAGTACCTAAAGGTAGGAATGAGTGGCAGAAAGGGAAAGAAGAAAGTGCTAGCAAACCAGCACCCAAAACAGATTCACAACCTTCAAGGAATTGAGACATCAAGTGTTTCAGATGCTTGGGGTCAGGGCACATTGCTTCTCAATGCTCAAATAAACGGGTAATGGTTTTGCTGGATAATGGAGAAGTGATGAGTGAAAGTGAAGGAGAGTTTGAGGACATGTCTGCATTGGAGGACGTTAAAGAAGAAGAAAAATTGGAGTTTGCTGTTGGGGAATCGTTGGTGTCAATGAGAGCTCTTAACACTCAAGTTAAAGTGGATGATTCGGAGCAGCGGCGAGAAAATATATTCCACACACGTTGTTACGTCAACGATAAGGTATGTAGTATGATTATTGATGGTGGGAGTTGCACGAATGTAGCTAGTACAACTTTAGTTGAGAAATTAGGACTAGCATTGTTAAGACACCCTAGGCCTTATAAGTTGCAATGTTTGAATGAAAGTGGGGAAGTTAGGGTGAATAAAAGAGTTTTCATTGATTTCTCAATTGGGAGTTATAGTGACAAGGTAGTATGTGATGTGGTGCCTATGCATGTGGGTCATATCTTATTAGGAAGGCCATGGCAATATGATAGAAGGGTCACACATGATGGTTATAGGAATCGTTATAGCTTTGTCAAGGATGGGAAGACTATTACTCTTGTACCATTAACACCGGCACAAGTGTATTGAGATCAAATCAAGCTGAAAAGTGAGGAAGACGAGAGAATAAGAGAGTCAGGAAAAATGAGAGGCAATAGTAAAACCATCACTAAGAGAGAAAATAGTGAGTTGGCTGAAAGTGGAGAAAAGAAAGAGAAGCCACATTAGCGGAGAGAAAAATAGTCAGTTGAGAGGAGAGAAAAAGAGTCAGCTGAGCGAGAGAAAAGCCAAAGGTCAACTTCTATGCAAAAGAGAGTGAGTTGAAAAAGGTTATGAGCGATTATAGGCAAATGATATTTGATAAGTGTGTTTTTGCACACTTATTTAGATTACAAATATGACTTAAATACAAGCAAAATGATTGAATTGTGACTTAATCTCATTGAATTCATGCAATGTAGGTGTTTCTATGGAAATAGTGGAATTCAGGAGAAGAGAGCAGAAAAAGGACTAAAATGGAGCAAAGTGATAGTTCGGGGACCAAGTTGCAAATAATTCATAGATGAGACGGGAAATGGAATGAAGATTCAAGAGTGTTAGAAGTCAATCGGATGAAGAAAGGAGTCACGAGGTGAAATAGGGTCGAAGTATTATCAAGTATCAACTTTCAGGCGAAAAAGCTATGCTCGTGATTTTTAGTATCTACTTGAGATCCATTTTTGACATAGTAAACTTCAGAATTTAAGGAAGCCTATTTCTATCAAAAGTGTAGATCTTTGAGTTTTCTTCACAATGCACTTTGAATCACTTAAATCGAAGATCAGGAGAGAAAGTTATGACCAAAATACTAAAAACTGTCCAGCGAAAAGAATTGTATAACTATGCGGTCGCATAGTATAAATTCTATGCGGTCGCATAGAAGCCTCCCGAGAACTTTTTCTCAAATTTTTTTACTCTATGCGACAGCATAGAAATGTACTATGCGGTCGCATAGGTATGATCTGGGGGCCGTTTTGCAGTTTCCTTATACGATTGAAACTCCTTTGGTAACCTAATTTCCACGCGATTTAAATAAGAAAGAACGTCCAGAAGAAGGGGAGAACGTAATTGGAGGCACAAAAACACAATTTTGGAGGATTTGGAGAGGAAGAGCAAGGCAAAAACAAGGCAATCCACTTCAAGATTCAAGATTTCACTTCAAGAATCAATTGGGTGATGTTCTTCCTTGGTTTTAATTGTTGTTTTTCTTTATTTCCAATTATGTTAGGCTAGATTTTCATGTGCTAGGAGATCGATGTACCATGTGATTTGAGTTTTATATTTCTAGTTTTGCAATTTGACATTAAAACATATTTCTTTTGTTTTGAATGATTTATATGCATTTATTGTTTCCGCAATTAAGGGCCCGTAATTGTGTGAGTTTGGGTGATTTATTCTTGCATTCGAGAGAATTGGAATAGATTCGACATAACATAAATTATCGTAGGGTCCGATAGGGGATAGAAATATACCGCTATGCCCTACGTGAATCTTTAAGTGTTCATAAAACTACATGCATTTTTACATACGCACTTGTCATAGAAATATAGGCCGATGATATGTAGAAATAGTTTTGATACATCTCGAGAGAGAGTATTGAATAGACTTAGGAACATTGATTCGTCAACAATTGAATTATGTTATCATATTGTGAAACTAGAGTTTAAAGTGATAATTGCATGGAAAATCGTGATCCTAGTGTGTTTAATTTCTATTGATTACAACAAACGTGCGTTCTCAACAATTGATTTCATTTTAGAGTTTTAAATTATTGTTTTGCTTATTAATTTCATTACAATAAAAAAAGTTGCATAAGTAGGGTTTTCTTTCCAATTTTAGAGTTTTAATTAGGTCCACATTCATTTTGAGTAATTTGGTTTCGGTTAAGGTCGAATAAGTAAAATTGAACTAACCAATCTCTGTGGGACGATACTCGTACTCATTGAATCCACTTTATTACTTGTTAACGAACCGTACACTTGCGGTAATTTAAATCGAAAGAAAATATTTCGCGAACAATATTGTTAGTGTACAAGGAGTCCCTCCTCAATTTTGAGGATTCTAACACATCCCTCCCTAGTTTGGTAAAGTCTTTATTGCAGGAGTTCGACGATGTGTTTCCTGAGGAGATGCTAAGTGAATTGCCATCAATCAGAGGCATCGAGCACCAGATTGACTTTGTACCCAGAGCTGTCATACCGAATCGACCAGCTTACCGAAGCAATCTCGAGGAGACGAAGGAGCTTCAAAAGCAAGTGGAGGAGTTGATGAGCAAAGGTTATGTCCGGGAGAGCATGAGTCCATGTGCTGTACCTGTTTTGCTGGTGCCTAAGAAGGACGGGGTTTGGAGAATGTGCGTGGATTGCCGAGCTATCAACAATATCACGGTAAAGAATCGTCACCCAATACCTAGGCTAGATGATATGCTTGATGAGTTGCATGGTGCTTGCATTTTTAGTAAGATTGATCTTAAGAGTGGGTATCATCAAATTCGCATGTGGGAGGGTGATGAATGGAAAACGGCGTTTAAGACTAAGTATGGATTGTATGAATGGTTAGTTATGCCGTTTGGACTCACTAATGCACCGAGCACTTTTATGCGTTTAATGAACCATGTTTTGCGTGCTTTTATTGGGAAATTTGTTGTAGTTTATTTTGATGACATCTTAATCTAATGCAAAAACCTAGATGAGCATTTAGAACATTTAAATTGTGTGCTTGTTGTGTTGCGAAAGGAACAACTATATGCTAATTTCAAAAAGCGCACATTTTGCATGGATAGAATTGTTTTCCTAGGATTTGTAGTTAGTGCTAACGGGGTAGAAGTCGATGAAGAAAAGATAAAAGCTATTAAAGAATGGCCAACACCTAAGACTATAACTGAAGTTAGGAGTTTTCATGGATTGACTAGTTTTTATAGGCGATTTGTAAGAGATTTTAGCACCATCACCACACCGTTGACTGAAATAGTAAAGAAGAGTGTAGGTTTTCATTGGGGAGAATCTCAAGAAATTGCATTTAACACAATTAAGGATAAACTAAGTAAAGCACCTGTTTTGGCATTACCAAATTTTGATAAAACATTCGAGGTTGAGTGTGATGCATCAGGAATAGGTATAGGAGCAGTGTTATTGCAGGAAAGGAGGCCTATTACTTACTTTAGCGAAAAGTTGAGTGGGGCAGCATTGAATTATCCGACATATGACAAGGAGTTGTATTCACTTGTTCGAGCATTGGAGACTTGGCAGCACTGCTTATGGCCAAAGGAATTCGTGATACACACCGATCATGAATCTTTAAAGCATTCGTGAGGTCAAGGTAAGTTGAACAAAAGACATGCGAGATGGGTGGAGTTTATCGAGACATTTCCCTATGTCATCAAGTACAAACAAGGTAACGAAAATATAGTTGCTGATGCGTTGTCTCGAATGTACGTGCTTTTAAATTCATTAAGTACTAAATTACTTGGTTTCGAGCATATTAAGGGCATGTATGAATCAGATTGTGATTTTTCTAGTATTTATACTTCATGTGACAAAGGTGTATTTGATAAATTCTTTAGGCATGAAGGATATTTGTTTAGGGAAAATAAGTTGTTCATTCCTAATTGTTCTTTGCTTGAATTATTGGTAAGGAAAGCACATGGGGGTGGT
>NW_019227621.1:262-4473 GCF_002742605.1 Olea europaea var. sylvestris | reverse complement strand
TTTCGAAAAATGGATTAACTCCACCATACGTCACGATGAAATGGTGAGTTCAATCTAAAACGGTCGCTACATTTCCAAAAAGTCCTTATGGGCCCAAAATGGGCACCGTGTGCAAAAGTTACGCTCAATTCTTCGTCCGCCGGCTCTCCAAGTGTTCTAAATATGCAAGTGCTAATTCTTTCAAAAAATGGCCAAAATCCCTCGTACGTCACGATGAAGTGGTGAGTTCAATCCAAAATGGTCACTGCATTTCCAAAAAGTTCTTATGGGCCCAAAACGGACACCGTGTGCAAAAGTTTCGCTCAATTTTTCGTCCGCCGACTCTCCAAGCATTCTCAATGTACAAGCGCTCATTCTTTCGAAAAATGGCCAAAATCCCTCATACGTCACGATGAAGTGGTGAGTTCAATCCAAAACGGTCGCTACATTTCCAAAAAGTTCTTATGGTCCCGAAACGGACACAGTGTACAAAAGTTACGCTCAATTCTTCGTACGCCGACAATCCAAGCGTTCAAAATTTGCAAGTGCTCATTCTTTCGAAAAATGGATTAACTCCACCATACGTCACGATGAAGTGGTGAGTTCAATCTAAAACGGTTGCTACATTTCAAAAAGTTCTTATGGGCCCAAAATGGACACCGTGTGCAAAAGTTACGCTCAATTCTTCGTCCGCCGGCTCTCCAAGTGTTCTAAATATGCAAGTGCTAATTCTTTCAAAAAATGGCCAAAATCCCACGTACGTCACGATGAAGTGGTGAGTTCAATCCAAAATGGTCGTTACATTTCAAAAAAGTTCTTATGGGCCCAAAACGGACACCGTGTGCAAAAGTTTCGCCCAATTTTTCGTTCGCCGACTCTCCAAGCGTTCTCAATGTACAAGCGCTCATTCTTTCGAAAAATGGCCAAAATCCCTCGTACGTCACGATGAAGTGGTGAGTTCAATCCAAAACGGTCGCCACATTTCCAAAAAGTTCTTCTGGTCCCGGAACGGACACAGTGTACAAAAGTTACGCTCAATTCTTCGTACGCCGACAATCCAAGCGTTCAAAATTTACAAGTGCTCATTCTTTCGAAAAACGGATTAACTCCACCATACGTCACGATGAAGTGGTGAGTTCAATCTAAAACGGTCGCTACATTTCCAAAAAGTTCTTATGGGCCCAAAATGGACACCGTGTGCAAAAGTTACGCTCAATTCTTCGTCCGCCGGCTCTCCAAGTGTTCTAAATATGCAAGTGCTAATTCTTTCAAAAAACCAAAATCCCTCGTACGTCACGATGAAGTGGTGAGTTCAATCCAAAATGGTTGCTACATTTCCAAAAAGTTCTTATGCGCCCAAAACGGACACCGTGTGCAAAAGTTTCGCTCAATTTTTCGTCCGTCGACTCTCCAAGCGTTCTCAATGTACAAGTGCTGATTCTTTCGAAAAATGGCCAAAATCCCTCGTACGTCACGATGAAGTGGTGAGTTCAATCCAAAACGGTTGCTACATTTCCAAAAAGCACTTATGGGCCCAAAACGAATACCGTGTGCAAAAGTTACGCTCAATTCTTAGTACTTCGACAATCCAAGCGTTCCAAATATGCAAGTGCTCATTCTTTCGAAAAATGGCTGAACTCCCCCATACGTCACGACGAAGTGGTGAGTTCAATCCAAAACGGTCGCTACATTTCCAGAAAGTACTTATGGGCCCAAAACGGACACCGTGTGCAAAAGTTACGCTCAATTCTTCTTACGCCGACAATCCGAGCGTTACAAATATGCAAGTGCTCATTCTTTCGAAAAATGGTTGAACTCCCCCATACATCACGATGAAGTGGTGAGTTCAATCCAAAATGGTCGCTACAATTCCAAAAATTACTTATGGGCCCAAAACTGACACCGCGTGCAAAAGTTGCGCTCAATTCTTTGTCCGCCGACTCTCCAAGCGTTCTAAATATGCGAGTGCTCATTCTTTCGAAAAATGGCCAAAATCCCTCTTACGTTACGATGAAATGGTGAGTTTAATCCAAAACGGTCGCTACATTTCCAGAAAGTACTTATGGGCCCAAAACTGACACCGCGTGCAAAAGTTGCGCTCAATTCTTTGTCCGCCGACTCTCCAAGCGTTCTAAATATGCGAGTGCTCATTCTTTCGAAAAATGGCCAAAATCCCTCTTACGTTACGATGAAATGGTGAGTTTAATCCAAAACGGTCGCTACATTTCCAGAAAGTACTTATGGGCCCAAAACTGACACCGCGTGCAAAAGTTGCGCTCAATTCTTTGTCCGCCGACTCTCCAAGCGTTCTAAATATGCGAGTGCTCATTCTTTCGAAAAATGGCCAAAATCCCTCGTACGCCACGACGAAGTGGTGAGTTCAATCCAAAACGGTCGCTACATTTCCAAAAAGTACTTATGGACCCAAAACGGACACAGCGTGCAAAAGTTGCGCTCAATTCTTTGTCCGCCGACTCTCCAAGCATTCTAAATATGCAAGTACAAATTCTTTTGAAAAATTACCAAAATCCCACGTACGTCACGATGAAGTGGTGAGTTCAATCCAAAATGGTCGCTACATTTCCAAAAAGTTCTTATGGGCCCAAAACGGACACCGTGTGCAAAAGTTACGCTCAATTCTTCGTCCGCCGACTCTCCAAGCATTCTAAATATGCAAGTACAAATTCTTTTGAAAAATTACCAAAATCCCACGTACGTCACGATGAAGTGGTGAGTTTAATCCAAAACGGTCGCTACATTTCCAAAAAGTTCTTATGGGCCCAAAACGGACACCGTGTGCAAAAGTTACGCTCAATTCTTCGTCCGCCGACTCTCCAAGCATTCTAAATATGCAAGTACAAATTCTTTTGAAAAATTACCAAAATCCCACGTACGTCACGATGAAGTGGTGAGTTTAATCCAAAACGGTCGCTACATTTCCAAAAAGTTCTTATGGGTCCAAAACGGACACCGTGTGCAAAGGTTACGCTCAATTCTTCGTTCGCCGACTCTTCAAGCGTTCTAAATATACAAACGCACATTCCTTTGAAAAATGGCCAAAATCACTCGTATGCCACGATGAAGTGGTGAGTTAAATCCAAAACGGTCGCTACATTTCCAAAAAGTACTTATGGACCCAAAACGGACACCGCGTGCAAAAGTTGCGCTCAATTCTTCGTCCGCCGACTCTTCAAGCGTTCTAAATATACAAACGCTCATTCCTTTGAAAAATGGCCAAAATCCCTCGTATGCCACGATGAAGTGGTGAGTTTAATCCAAAACGGTCGCTACATTTCCAAAAAGTTCTTATGGGCCCAAAACAGACACCGCGTGCAAAAGTTACGCTCAATTCTTCGTTCGCCGACTCTTCAAGCGTTCTAAATATACAAACGCTCATTCCTTTGAAAAATGGCCAAAATCCCTCGTATGCCACGATGAAGTGGTGAGTTTAATCCAAAACGGTCGCTACATTTCCAAAAAGTTCTTATGGGCCCAAAACAGACACCGCGTGCAAAAGTTACGCTCAATTCTTCGTTCGCCGACTCTTCAAGCGTTCTAAATATGCGAGTGCTCATTCTTTCGAAAAATGGTTGAACTCCCCCATACATCACGACGAAGTGGTGAGTTCAATCCAAAATGGTCGCTACATTTCCAAAAAGTATTTATGGGCACAAAACAGACACCGCGTGCAAAAGTTGCGCTCAATTCCTTGTCCGCCGAATCTCCAAGCGTTCCAAATATTCAAGTGCTCATTCTTTATAAAAATGGCTGAAATCCATCGTACGTCACAACGAAGTGGTGGGTTCAATCCAAAACGGTCGCTACATTTCCAAAAAGTTTTTATGGGCCCAAAACGGACATCGTGTGCAAAAGTTACGCTCAATTCTTCGTCCGCCGACTCTCCAAGCGTTCTAAATATGCGAGTGCTCATTCTTTCGAAAAATGGCCAAAATCCCTCTTACATTATGATGAAGTGGTGAGTTTAATCCAAAACGGTCGCTACCTTTCCAAAAAGTACTTATGGGCCCAAAACGGACACCGAGCGCAAAAGTTACGCTCAATTTTTCGTACGCCGACAATCCAAGCGTTCCAAATATGCAAGTGCTCATCCTTTTGAAAAAAGGCTGAACTCTCCCATACATCACGACGAAGTGGTGAGTTCAATCCAAAACGGTCGCTACATTTCCAAAAAGTACTTATGGGCCCAAAACGGACACCGTGTGCAAAAGTTA
>NW_019227621.1:0-235 GCF_002742605.1 Olea europaea var. sylvestris | reverse complement strand
AAAGTTTCGCTCAATTCTTCGTACGCCGACAATCCAAGCGTTCCAAATATGCAAGTGCTCATTCTTTCGAAAAATGGTTGAACTCCCCCATACATCACGACGAAGTGGTGAGTTCAATCCAAAATGGTCGCTACATTACCAAAAAGTATTTTTGGGCCCAAAACTGACACCGCGTGCAAAAGTTGCGCTCAATTCTTTGTCCGCCGACTCTCCAAGCGTTCCAAATATTCAAGTG
>NW_019227620.1:0-4474 GCF_002742605.1 Olea europaea var. sylvestris | reverse complement strand
TTGTCGGCGTTCGAAGAATTGTACGTAACTTTTGCAAACGACGTCCATTTTGGGCCCATAAGTACTTTTCGAAAATGTAGCGAACGTTTTGGATTGAACTTACCACTTCGTTGTGACATAAGAAGGATTTCGGCCATTTTTCAAAAGAATGAGCACTTGCATATTTGGAGCACTTGGATTGTCCGCGTTCGAAGAATCGAGCATAACTTTTTAAAATGACGTCCGTCTTGGGCCCATAAGTACTTTTTAGAAATGCAGCGACCGTTTTGGATTGAACTCACCAGTTCATCGTGACGTACGAGGGATTTCAACAATTTTTAGAAAGAATGAGCACTTGCATATTTGGAACGCATGGAGCATCGGCGTACGAAGAATTGAGCATAACTTTTGCACACGGTGTCCGTTTTGGGCCCATAAGTACTTTTTGGAAATGTACCGACCGTTTTGGATTGAACTCAGTACTTCATCATGACGTAAGAGGGATTTTGGCCATTTTTCGAAAGAATGAGCACTTGCATATTTGGAGCACTTGGATTGTCCGCGTTCGAAGAATCGAGCGTAACTTTTGAAAATGGAATCCGTTTTGGGCCCATAAGTACTTTTCAGAAATGTAGCGACCGTTTTGGATTGAACTCAAGACTTCATCATGACGTACGAGTGATTTCAGCCATTTTAAGAAAGAATGAGCACTTGCATATTCGGAAAGCTTAGAGAGTCGGCGTACGAAGAATTGAACGTTACTTTTGCACACAGTGTCCGTTTTGGGCCCCTAAGTACTTTTTGGAAATGCAGCGACCATTTTGGATTGAACTCACTACTTCGTCGTGACGTATGAGGGATTTCGGCCATCTTTCGAAAGAATGAGCACTTGCATATTTGGAATGCTTGGAGAGTCGGCTTACGAAGAATTGAGCGTAACTTTTGCACACGGTATCCGTTTTGGGCCCATAAGTACTTTTTGGAAATGTAGCAACCGTTTTTGGTTTGAACTCACGACTTCGTCATGATGTACAAGGGATTTCAGCCACTTTTAGAAAGAATGAGCAATTTCAAATTTGGAATGCTGGGATTGTCGGCATTCGAGGAATTGTACGTAATTTTTGCAATCGGCATCCATTTTGGGCCCACAAGTACTTTTCGGAATTGTAGCAACCGTTTTGGATTGAAGTCATGACTTCATCGTGGCATACGAGAGATTTTGGCCATTTTTTGAAGGAATGTGCACTTGCATATTTGGAACACTTGGAGAGTCGGCGTACGAAGAGTTGAGCGTAACTTTTGCACACGGTGTCCGTTTTGGGCCCATAAGTACTTTTTGGAAATGCAGAGACCGTTTTGGATTGAACTCACCACTTCATCGCGACGTAAGAGGGATTTTGGCCATTTTTCGAAAGAATGAGCACTTGCACATTTGGAACGCCTGGAGAGTCGGCGTACGAAGAATTGAGTGTAACTTTGGCACACGGTGTCCGTTTTGGGCCCATACGTACTTTTTGGAAATGTAGTGACCAATTTGGTTTGAACTCATGAATTCATCGTGACGTACGAGGGATTTTGGCCAATTTTAGAAAGAATTAGCAATTTCAAATTTGGAATCCTCTGATTGTCGGCGTTCGAAGAATTGTACGTAACTTTTGCAAACGACGTCCATTTTGGGCCCATAAGTACTTTTCGAAAATGTAGCGACCATTTTGGATTGAACTCACCACTTCATCGTGACGTAAGAAAGATTTAGGCCATTTTTCGAAAGAATGAGCACTTGCATATTTGGAGCTCTTTGATTGTCTGTGTTCGAAGAATCGAGCGTGACTTTTGAAAACGACGTCCGTCTCAGGCCCATAAGTACTTTTTGGAAATGCAGCGACCGTTTTGGATTGAACTCACCACTTCATCGTGACGTATGAGGGATTTCAACAATTTTTAGAAAGAATGAGCACTTGCATATTTGGAACGCTTGGAGAGTCGGCGTAAGAAAAAGAATTGAGCATAACTTTTGCTCACGATGTCCGTTTTTGGCTGATAAGTAGTTTTTGGAAATGCAGCGACCGTTTTGGATTGAACTCAGCACTTCGTCCTGACGTAAGAGGGATTTTGGCTATTTTTCGAAAGAATGAGCACTTGCATATTTGGAGCGCTTGGATTGTCCGCGTTCGAAGAATCAAGCGTAACTTTTGAAAACGACATCCGTTTTGGGCCCATAAGTACTTTTCAGAAATGTAGCGACCATTATGGATTGAACTCAGGACTTCATCGCAACGTACGAGTGATTTCAGCCATTTTTAGAAAGAATGAGCACTTGCAAATTTGGAACGCTTGGAGAGTCAGCGTACGAAGAATTGAGCGTGACTTTTGCACACGGTGTCCGTTTTAGGCCCATAAGCACTTTTCGGAAATGCAGCGACCGTTTTGGATTGAACTCACCACTTCGTCGTGACGTATGAGGGATTTCAGCCATTTGTCGAAAGAATGAGCACTTGTATATTTGGAATGCTTGGAGAGCCGGTGGACGAAGATTTGAGCGTAACTTTTACACACGGTGTCCGTTTTGGGCCCATAAGTACTTTTTGGAAATGTACCAACCGTTTTGGATTGAACTCAGCACTTCATCGTAACATAAGAGGGATTTTGGCCATTTTTCGAAAGAATGAGTACTTGCATATTTAGAATGCTTGGAGAGTCGACGGACGAAGAATTGAGCGTAACTTTTGCACACGGTGTCCGTTTTGGGCCCATAAGTACTTTTTGGAAATGTAGCGACCGTTTTGGATTGCACTCAGCACTTCGTCGTGACGTAAAAGGGATTTCGGCCATTTTTCGAAAGAATGAGCACTTGCATATTTGGAGCACTTGGATTGTCCGTGTTCGAACAATTGGGTGTAACTTTTGAAAACGGCGTCCGTTTTGGGCCCATAAGTACTTTTTGGAAATTTAGTGACCGTTTTGGATTGAACTCACCACTTTGTCATGACGTAAGAAGGATTTCGGCCATTTTTCGAAAGAATGAGCTCTTACATAATTGGAACGCATGGATTGTCCGCGTTCGAAGAATCAAGCGTAACTATTGAAAACGGCGTTCGTTTTGGGCCCATAAGTACTTTTCAGAAATGTAGCGACCGTTTTGGATTGAACTCACCACTTTGTCATGACGTAAGAAGGATTTCGGCCATTTTTCGAAAGAATGAGCTCTTACATAATTGGAACGCATGGATTGTCCGCGTTCGAAGAATCAAGCGTAACTATTGAAAACGGCGTTCGTTTTGGGCCCATAAGTACTTTTCAGAAATGTAGCGACCGTTTTGGATTGAACTCACCACTTCGTTGTGACGTATGAAGGATTTCTGCCATTTTTCGAAAGAATGAGCACTTACATATTTGGAACGCTTGGAGAGTCGACGTACGATGAATTGTACATAACTTTTGCACACGGTGTCCTTTTTGGCCCATAAGTACTTTTTTGAAATGTAGCGACCGTTTTTGTTTGAACTCACTACTTCATCATGAGCTATGAGGGATTTCTGCCATTTTTAGAAAGAATGAGCAATTTCAAATTTGGAATGCTCGGATTGTCGGCGTTCGAAGAATTGTACGTAACTTTTACAAACGGCGTCCATTTTGGGCCCATAAGTACTTTTTGAAAATGTAGCGACCGGTTTGGATTGAAGTCATAACTCCATCGTGGCGTACGAGAGATTTTGGCCATTTTTCAAATGAATGTGCACATGCATATTTGGAACGATTGGAGAGTCGGCGTACGAAGAGTTGATCGTAACTTTTGCACACGGTGTCCGTTTTGGGCCATAAGTACTTCTCGAAAATGTAGCGACCGTTTCGGATTGAACTCATCACTTCATCGTGACATACAAGGGATTTTGGCCATTTTTCGAAAGAATGAGCAATTGCATATTTAGAACGCTTGGAGAGTCCACGGACGAAGAATTGAGCGTAACTTTTACAAACAGTGTCCGTTTTGGGCCCATAAGTACTTTTTGGAAATGTAGCGACCGTTTTGGATTGAACTCACCACTTCATCATGATATATGAGGGATTTTGGCCATTTGTCAAAAGAATGAGCACTTGCATATTTGGAACGCTTGGAGAGTCGGCGGACGAAGAATTGAGCGTAACTTTTGCACGCGGTGTCCGTATTGGGCCCATAAGTACTTTTTGGAAATGGGACGACCATTTTGGATTGAACACACTACTTTGTCATGACGTATGAGGGATTTTGGCCATTTTTCAAAAGAATGAGCACTTGCATATTTAGAACGCTTGGAGAGTCGGAGGACGAAGAATTGAGCGTAACTTTTGCACACGCTGTCCGTTTTGGGCCCATAAGTACTTTTTGAAAATGTTGCGACCGTTTTGAATTGCACTCAGCACTTCATCGTGATGTAAGAGGGATTTTGGCCATTTTTTTGAAGGAATGAGCACTTGCATGTTTGGAGCGCTTGGATTGTCCGCGTTCGAAGAATCG
>NW_019227619.1:0-4475 GCF_002742605.1 Olea europaea var. sylvestris | reverse complement strand
TTATTTCCGATCAAACTGCCAAATTTCAGCCAATTCCGACACAGTCGAGAAAAATGACGAAATTGCCCCCGGCGCGGTTCTTGATTTCGATCAACCAGTCAAATTTTAGCCAATTCAGACACAGTCGCGAAAAATGATGAAATTACACCCAGCGCGGTTTTTGTTCCCAATCAACCAGTCAAATTTGAGCCCATTCCGACACAGTCGAGAAAAATGACGAAATTGCCCCCGACGCGATTTTTATTTCAGATCAAGCTGCCAAATTTCAGCCAATTCCGACACAGTCCAGAAAAATGACGAAATTGTCCCCGGCGCGGTTTTGTTCTCGATCCACCTGTCAAATTTGAGCCCATTCCGACAAAGTCGAGAAAAATGACGAAATTGCCCCCGGCGCGATTTTTGTTTCAGATCAAACTGCGAAATTTCAGCCAATTCCGACACAGTCGAGAAAAATGACGAAATTACCCCCGGTGCGATTTTTGTTTCCGATCAACAAGTCAAATTTTAGCTAATTCCGACACAGTCGCGAAAAATGACGAAATTACACCCGGCGCGGTTTTTGTTCCCGATAAACCTGTCAAATTTGAGCCCATTCCGACACATTCGAGAAAAATGACGAAATTGCCGCCTACGCAATTTTTATTTCCGATCAAACTCCCCAATTTCAGCCAATTCCGACACAGTCGAGGAAAATGACGAAATTGTCCACGACGCGATTTTTGTTTCCTATAAACAAGTCAAATTTTAGCCAATTCCGACACTGTCGCGAAAAATGACGAAATTACACCCGGCGCGATTTTTGTTCCGGATCAACCTGTCAAATTTGAGCCCATTCCGACACAGTCGAGAAAAATGACGAAATTGCCCCGGCGCGGTTTTTATTTTCGATCAACAATTCAAATTTCAGCCAATTCCGACACAGTCGCGAAAAATGACGAAATTTCACCCTGCGCGATTTTTTCCCCCGATAAACCTATCAAATTTGAGCCCATTCCGACACAGTCGAGAAAAATGACGAAATTGCCGCTGGCGAGAGTTTTATTTCTGATCAGACTGCCAAATTTCAGCCAATTCCGACACAGTCGAGAAAAATGACGAAATTGCCCCCGGCGCGATTTTTGTTCCCAATCAACGTGTCAAATTTGAGCCCATTCCGGCACAGTCGCTAAAAATGACGAAATTACGCCCGGCGCGGTTTTTGTTCCCGATCAACCTGTCAAATTTGAGCCCATTCTGACACAGTCGAAAAAATGACGAAATTGCCCACGACGCGATTTTTATTTCAGATCAAACTGCCAAATTTCAGCCAATTTCGACACAGTCGAGAAAAATGACGAAATTGCCCCCGGCGCAGTTTTTGTTCCAGATAAACGTGTCAAATTTGAGCCCATTCCGACACAATCGAGAAAAATGACGAAATTGCCGCCGGCGCGATTTTTATTTCCTATCAAACTTCCAAATTTCAGCCAATTCCAACACAGTTGAGAAAAATGACGAAATTGCCCCCGGCGCAGTTTTTGTATCCATCAACCAGTCAAATTTTAGCCAATTCCGACAGAGTCGCGAAAAATGACGAAATTACACCCGGCGTGATTTTTGTTCACGATCAACTTGTCAAATTTGAGTCCATTCCGACACAGTCGAGAAAAATGACGAAATTGCCCCCGACGCGATTTTTATTTTAGATCAAACTGCCAAATTTCGGCCAATTTCGACACAGTCGAGAAAAATGACGAAATTGCCCCGGCGCGATTGTTGTTTCCGATCAACCAGTTAAATTTTAGCCAATTCCGATACAGTCGCGAAAAATGACGAAATTTCCCCCGGCGCGATTTTTGTTCCCGATAAACCTGTCAAATTTGAGCCCATTCCAATACAGTCGAGAAAAATGACGAAATTGCCGCCGGCGCGATTTTTATTTCCGATCAAACTCCCAAATTTCAGCCAATTTCGAGACAGTTGAGAAAAATGACGAAATTGCCCCCGGCGCGATTGTTGTTTCCGATCAACCAGTTAAATTTTAGCCAATTCCGACACAATCGCGAAAAATCGCGAAAAATGACGAAATTTCCCCCGGCGCGATTTTTGTTCCCGATAAACCTGTCAAATTTGAGCCCATTCCAATACAATGACGAAATTGCCGCCGGCGCGATTTTTATTTCCGATCAAACTCCCAAATTTCAGCCAATTTCGAGACAGTTGAGAAAAATGACGAAATTGCCCCCGGCGCAATTTTTATTTCAGATCAAACTGCTAAATTTCTGCCAATTCCGACACAGTCGAGAAAAATAACGAAATTGCCCCCTGCGCGGTTTTTGTTCCCGTTAAACATGTCAAATTTGAGCCCATTCCGACACAGTCGAGAAAAATGACGAAATAGCCGCCGGTGCGATTTTTATTTCCAATCAAACTGCCAAATTTCAGCCAATTCCAACACAGTCGAGAAAAATGACGAAATTGCCCCCAGCGCTGTTTTTGTATCGGGTCAACCAGTCAAATTTTAGCAAATTCCGACACAGTCGCAAAAAATGACGAAATTACCCCCGACGCGATTTTTGTTCCCGATCAACCTGCCAAATTTGAGCCCATTCCGACACAGTCGAGAAAAATGACGAAATTGCCACAGGCGCAATTTTTGTCTCCGATCAAACTGTCAAATTTGAGCCCATTCCGACACAGTCGAGAAAAATGACGAAATAGCCGCCGGTGCGATTTTTGTTTCCAATCAAACTGCCAAATTTCAGCCAATTCCAACACAGTCGAGAAAAATGACGAAATTGCCCCCAGCGCTGTTTTTGTATCGGGTCAACCAGTCAAATTTTAGCAAATTCCGACACAGTCGCAAAAAATGACGAAATTACCCCCGACGCGATTTTTGTTCCCGATCAACCTGCCAAATTTGAGCCCATTCGGACACAGTCGAGAAAAATGACGAAATTGCCCTCCGCGCGATTTTTATTTTAGATCAAACTGCCAAATTTCAGCCAATTCCGACACAGTCGAGAAAAATGACGAAATTGCCACCGGCGCGATTTTTGTCTCCGATCAAACTGTCAAATTTGAGCGCATTCCGACACAGTCGAGAAAAAGGAAGAAATTGCCCCCGGCGCGATTTTTGTTTCAGATCAAACTGCCAAATTTCAGCCAATTCCGACACAGTCGAGAAAAATGACGAAATTGCCCCCGGCGCAGTTTTTGTAGCCGATCAACCAGTCAAAATTTAGCCAATTCCGACACAGTCGCGAAAAATGACGAAATTACACCCGGCGCGATTTTCGTTCCCGATCAGCCTGTCAAATTTTAGCCCATTCCGACACAATCGAGAAAAATGACGAAATTGCCCCCGGCGCGATTTTTATTTTAGATCAAACTGCCAAATTTCAGCCAATTTCGACACAGTCGAGAAAAATGACGAAATTGCCCCCGGCGCGGTTTTTGTTCCCGATGAACCTGTCAAATTTGAGTCCATTCCGACACAGTCGAGAAAAAAGACGAAATAGCCGCCGACGCGATTTTTATTTCCGATCAAACTCCCAAATTTCAGCCAATTTCGACACAGTCTAGAAAAATGACGAAATTGCTCCCGGCGCGATTTTTGTTTCCGATCAACCAGTTAAATTTTAGCCAAATCCGACACAGTCGAGAAAAATGACGAAATTGCCCTCGGCGCGATTTTTATTTTCGATCAAACTGCCAAATTTCAGCCAATTCCGACACAGTCGAGAAAAATGACGAAATTGCCACCGGCGCGATTTTTGTCTCACATCAAACTGTCAAATTTGAGCCCATTCCGACACAGTCGAGAAAAATGAAGAAATTGCCCCCAGCGCGATTTTTGTTTCAGATAAAACTGCCAAATTTCAGCCAATTCCGACATAGTCGAGAAAAATGACGAAATTGCCTCCGGCGCGGTTTTTGTTTCCGATCAACATGTTAAATTTTAGCCAATTCCGACACAGTCGCGAAAAAAGACGAAATTACACCCGATGCGATTTTCGTTCCCAATAATCCTTTCAAATTTGAGCCCATTCCGACACAGTCGAGAAAAATTACGAAATTGCCGTCGGCGAGATTTTTATTTCCGATCAAACTGCTAAATTTCAGTCAATTCCGACACAGTCGAGAAAAATGACGAAATTGCCCACGGCGCGGTTCTTGTTTTCGATCAACTAGTCAAATTTTAGCCAATTCAGACACAGTCGCGAAAAATGATGAAATTACACCCAGCGCGGTTTTTGTTCCCAATCAACCAGTCAAATTTGAGCCCATTCCGACACAGTCGAGAAAAATGACGAAATTGCCCCCGACGCGATTTTTATTTCAGATCAAGCTGCCAAATTTCAGGCAATTCCGACTCAGTCGAGAAAAATGACGAAATTGTCCCCGACGCGGTTTTGTTCTCGATCCACCTGTCAAATTTGAGCCCATTCCGACACAGTCGAGAAAAATGACGAAATTGCCCCCGGCGCGATTTT
>NW_019227618.1:0-4476 GCF_002742605.1 Olea europaea var. sylvestris | reverse complement strand
GAATCATTCTAATAGGAAAGTGAAAGATATTGTTATTAAATGATAAAAAGACTAACGCATGAGGACTTATGAGTTTCAAAGCAGTTAAAGTATTCAATTTTTAAAGCAAGGTAGTCTTTATATAAAGAATCGTTGAGAATTCAAAGTCTTTAATTGCGTCCAATAGGAGCTTAAATCTCATTTTATAGGTGGATGACAAAAAGGATGAGTTCCAAGGGATCTGCATGTGAAGGCCTCTTTACTTGTGTTAATCAATTGCATGTGAAGCCTTGTAACTTATGCCTTCGAATGAAATTGAAGGAGAGGTTTGAAGTTTGGAATCTCCTATTTAAGGAGACATTTTTTGTATTAGAGAGGAAGCATTTTTTGTTTCTGGAAGTTCTATATTGTATCATTTACTTCCCAGTTGACTTAGTTTGTAAAATTGTCTAAGTACTTTCAGTCTTCTATGGTGTGATACTTTGCATGGTAAAATAGATCAGAGGTTCTTGTATAGTGCTTACCTATTTCTGGAAGTGCTGAGCCTATTCTTATTCTGAAGTAATTTCAAGTTTCTGCATTTCTAGCTATTATGCTGGAACCTTGTAAGTATTAAATTTATGTTTCCATTTTCATTTTGTTATCATGAATTAGCATTTCGTAGGTAGAAGTTCAAAAAAGAAAAGAGTATTTTTTTTGTTTTTTGTTTTTTATGGTTAATGCTTTTTAAGTTTTAATTTACTTGTATTTACCGTTATTTAGTATTCTGTGTATCTGCCTTTACTATCTCTTTTCTATCCATCCTTCCTAAGAGCTACCCATTGGATTTTACTTTAAAAAGAACTCATTTTAAAAAATCCATTCTGAAAATCATGGGTCAAATCATCTATATGAATTAACTTTCTGATCTAGTATAAATTTAATAAATCCTTATTTTTGAAAAATAAGGTGTTGTGAGATTGAAGTATTTCCTAGGATAAAGTTAATGGTAAACTCAATTTCCCTATCTAGAGGTAAGCAAACCTTGAATATATTCAGGAAAAGCATCTGGGAAATCTCTTACCAAGTATCTATCTTCAATTTTCAACTTTGTAATTTGGATGTTAATCACATGAGACAATTCTACATGATAACCTTTTCCAAGCAATCTTCTAGAATCAAGTACGGATATGATACTTGAAGGCTACACATAAGAATAATTTTAGGCTCTCTTGACCTTCTAATGACCACTTCTTTGCAAAAACAATCAATTAAGGATGATTTACAGGTAAGAAATCCGTGCCTAATATAACATCAAAATCATGAATATCAAATGGAATCAAATTAGCTTTCAACTCCAAATCATTCACTCTAATCACGCAATCTTTCTACACATTGGTAATAAAAGTAAATATCCTATAGGAGTCCCTACCAAAACACTAACCATTCCAACGTATGGTCAGCATATATAGCAATCTTTTCCCAGAGATCTCAATCCCTGACTTCTACTAGGTCTAGACTTGAAGCTCCTAGAAGTAAGAACACCTAATCCACTCCCTCCTGGTGGTCCATTGATAGAGGCTCCTGCCCATTTATGATTGTCTACACCAACTCTAGGCCTCATTTGATCTTGAACTCTTTGTTGTTCTAAAAGACTTTTCTACACTCAACTTTGCTGCTTGTGCAAGATTACCAAAAATTTTGATATCATGTTGCAATCACCACTTATCTAATTTCTTCCATCAAACCTTGTGCAATTATCAACTTCATCAGCTACAAGAGTTGCAACATATTTTGATAATTTCACAAACCTCTTTTTTTATTTTCAGCCACAGTAGACGTCTGTACTTGCCTCAAAAACTCGTTTTGCTTTCATTTTTATACGAACGAAGCCAATAGTACTCTTTGAAATCATTCTTAAAATTACCTCAGATGATCATAAAATGATTAATATATTTACTTTGTACTGATCTCCACCAGTCAAATGTACCTCCTTCTAAGAGAAGGTAGAAAGGCCTAGTTTCATATCATCGGGACAAACTATAACAGTAAACACTTTCAATTTTTATCACCCATGATTCAGCTACATCTGGATCAACCGTGCCTTTAAACACTTTAGCCCAATTTAGTTGCTCATTCTATACTTTTACTCTTTATCCGAGCTACTTAAAGCAGAAAAATGGGATCATTCTGTGAGCTACATTCCCAAGTTGTAGCTACTCGTGAGTCAATGTTGTAGTTCCTGGTCGACCTCTATCTCAGGGTCTAGTTTGAACATTGGCTCTAGCTCCTATTCTAGTTCTAGTTTTAGCTTTGGTTGTAGCTCTGGTCCTAGTACATACTTCAACTTGTACTCTAGCTCTAACTTTGGCTCATAATTCAGCTCGTCCTCTAGGCCCTCCTCAGAGTCCTCTTTTGGTCTGAGTTCGACTTGAGGATAGTAATGTACCTATCCAAAAAAGTTTCACAATACTGCTTGTTTTCGATCCTTTTTGGGTGCTCTGGAAGATTTCCATCCAGCATTGCAGCCCACCTAGCGAAGACTTCCTCCACATGCTCAATAAGTGTGTGAGTGGAGTTTGCCTCATAATTCTCTTAAGCTTGGATGACTACTGCCCTATGATTTAGAATAGCCCTACAAGTCATTGCTTTCCTAGCGGTATCTATCACATAGCTATATCTATCACATATAAGCCAAGTCCAATTATGATATTCAATAAGCCCCTGTTTTATCACCATTAAATTAAATTACATTACATTCTATTTTTCTCTCTCATATTTTCAACCACACAATCTTCTATATAATAATATTACACGTAAATCAAAAACTTTTCCTTCTTTTTCAACCACTAATTTTTCTAAAAAATACTATTCCCCCCATTACCATTTTCTGGTAGTGGGGGTCAAACAGGGGCTAAGTATCACACATTACCTAATATGATCTCATAAATCATTATGAGGATAAAATTAAAGATTAAGCCCCTGTTTGATCCCCATTAAATTAAATTACATTACATTCCATTTTTTTCTCTCTTATTTTCAACCACACAATCTTCCATAAAATAATATTACACGTAAATCGAAAACTTTTCCTTCTTTTTCAACCAATCATTTTTCTAAAAAATAATATTCCCCCCATTTTCATTTTCAGGTAATGGGGATCAAGCAGGGGCTAAGCTTTTATTAAAAATGACTAAGTTGATTAAAAGCATGCAGAAAATATTTCACAAACTCAAGCAAAATAAATATTATGATTACTATTTATAATAGAATATTGCATTTCATTTTATTTCAAACATTTCTCGAATTTAAGTATAAAGAATTTATATCTCATGCTCAATTATTAAAAAGTATCACTTCATGAAGTACCTTTGGTACATCATATGGAAGTTGATTGGAGATGCTAGGTGCCAAGAATCTTTGTTATAATTCTTGTTTGTTAAATAAAGTGTTTACAATAGGATCTTATCATATAGTTTAATAGCCCATTTATTTATTATTTATTTTCTTCATTGATTTTCCTCTTGTTGATTTGATTAATGCACAACTACAAGACTTCCAGGAGAGGAGGTCGCCATGGGATCACTTAAATCCCAAGCTCCCCTTAACAGTTTAGGTTTTTTTGACAAAACCTTTCAATCTTACAAATATGCAAATCAAGAAAAATCAAACAATGACTGAAAACTATAATTGTATCAAAATATGACTTCATTTATGTTTACTAAAAATAAATTTCGTTGTTTTACATATTTTGATAGCATTTATTCATGCATCCATATTTAGCCCCTATTTGATCCCCATTAAATTAAATTACATTACATTCCATTTTTCTCTCTCCTATTTTCAACCACACATCTTTCATAAAATAACATTACATGTAAATCGAAAATTTTTCATTCTTTTTCAACCACTTATTTTTCTAAAAAGTACTATTCCTCTCATTTTCATTTTCAGGTAATGGGGATCAAACAGTGGCTTAATCAAACATGCATATAATTTTATTTTATTTTTATTATTATTATTTTTTTTGTTTTTGGCCCAAACTGAAATTACTATATTAAAGATACCAAATTTACTTAATTCCCTTTTTTTTTATAAAAAAAATAACATTTATTCATGAATACATATGCGTAAATTTTTATTTTTATTTTTCATGAACGGAAAGATGTTTTGCTCTGATACCAAGCTGTAATACTCCAAATTTTATTGACTTAAAATTTGAGGTGATACTGATACCATTTCATAGATCATACTAAATGCGATAAAATTAAAAATAAAATTTTAAACTCTATTTCATTCGAAATTTCATAAACCGAATTAAATCAATCCAAAAATATTAAAATCACTAAACTTATAACATTTATTAAAAATCTAGAAAATATATACTCTCTCAACAAAGATAATTATTGATTTTTTTTCTTGAAAATACTTACATGGCAACCCACGCACCGCTCAACCACATCCATAACGTGCAATCCAAAACAACATGTAAATTTTAAACATAAATTATGACATTCC
>NW_019227617.1:0-4476 GCF_002742605.1 Olea europaea var. sylvestris | reverse complement strand
CGCGATTTTTGTTTCCGATCGGTCTGTCAAATTTTAGCCCATTCAGACACCGTCGCGAAAAATGCCGAAATTGCCCTCGGCGCAATTTTCGTTTCCGATCAGTCTGTCAAACTTTAGCCCATTTCGACACCGTCGCGAAAAATGACGAAATTGCACCCTGCGCGATTTTTATTTCCGATCAAACTGTCAAATTTTAGCCCATTCCGACACCGTCGCGAAAAATGACGAAATTGCCCCCGGCGCGTTTTTTGTTTCCTATCAGTCTGTCAAACATTAGCCTATTCCGACACCGCCGCGAAAAATGACGAAATTGCACCCGGCGCGATTTTTAGCCCATTTCGACACCGTCGCGAAAAACGACGAAATTGCCCCCGGCGCGTTTTTTGTTTCCTATCAGTCTGTCAAACATTAGCCTATTCCGACACCGCCGCGAAAAATGACGAAATTGCACCCGGCGCGATTTTTAGCCCATTTCGACACCGTCGCGAAAAACGACGAAATTGCCCCCGGCGCGTTTTTTGTTTCCTATCAGTCTGTCAAACATTAGCCTATTCCGACACCGCCGCGAAAAATGACGATATTACCCCCGGCGCGATTTTTGGTTCCGATCGGACTGTCAAATTTTGACCCATTTCGACACCGTCGCGAAAAATGACGAAATTGCTCCCGGCGCAATTTTTGTTTCCGGTCGGTCTGTCAAATTTTAGCCCATTCCGACACCGTCGCGAAAAATGACGAAATTGCCCACGACGCGATTTTGTTTCCGATCGGTCTGTTAAATTTTAGCCCATTCAGACACCGTCGCGAAAAATGCCGAAATTGCCCTCGGCACAATTTTTGTTTCCGATCAGTCTGTCAAACTTTAGCCCATTCCGACACCGTCGCGAAAAATGACGAAATTGCCCCGGCGCGATTTTTATTTCCGATCAATCAGTCAAATTTTAGTCGATTCCGACGCCGTCGCGAAAAATGACGAAATTGCCCCGGCGCGATTTTTATTTCCGATCAATCAGTCAAATTTTAGTCGATTCCGACGCCGTCGCGAAAAATGACGAAATTGCCCCGGCGCGATTTTTATTTCCGATCAATCAGTCAAATTTTAGTCGATTCCGACGCCGTCGCGAAAAATGACGAAATTGCCCCGGCGCGATTTTTATTTCCGATCAATCAGTCAAATTTTAGTCGATTCCGACGCCGTCGCGAAAAATGACGAAATTGCCCCGGCGCGATTTTTATTTCCGATCAATCAGTCAAATTTTAGTCGATTCCGACGCCGTCGCGAAAAATGACGAAATTGCCCCGGCGCGATTTTTGTTTCCTATCAGTCTGTCAAACTTTAGCCCATTCCGACACCGCCGCGAAAAATGACGATATTACCCCCGGCGTGATTTTTGTTTCCGATCGGTCTGTCAAGTTTTAGCCATTCCGACACCGTCGCGAAAACTGACGAAAATGGCCCCGGCGCGATTTTATTTCCGATTAATCTGTCAAATTTTTGCCCATTCCGACTCCGTCTCGAAAAATGACGATATTACCCACGGCACGATTTTTGTTTCCAATCAGTCTGTCAAAGTTTATCCCAATCCGACACCGTCGCGAAAAATGACGAAATTGCCCCCGGCGCGATTTTTGTTTCCTATCAGTCTGTCAAACTTTAGCCCATTCCGACACCGCCGCGAAAAATGACGAAATTGCCCCCTGCGCGATTTTTGTTTCCGATCCGTCTGTCAAATTTTAGCCCATTCCGACTCCGTCGCGAAAAATGACGATATTACCCCCGGCGCGATTTTTGTTTCCGATCGGTCTGTCAAATTTTAGCCCATTTCAAAACCGTCGCGAAAAATGACGAAATTGCTCCCTGCGCAATTTCTGTTTCCGGTCGGTCTGTCAAATTTTAGCCCATTCCGACACCGTCGCGAAAAATGACGAAATTGCCCCCGGCGCGATTTTTGTTTCCGATCGGTCTGTCAAATTTTAGCCCATTCCGACACCGTCGCGAAAAATGACGAAATTGCCCCCGGCGCGATTTTTGTTTCCGATCGGTCTGTCAAATTTTAGCCCATTCAGACACCGTCGGGAAAAATGACGAAATTGCCCTCGGCGCAATTTTTGTTTCCGATCAGTCTGTCAAACTTTAGCCCATTCCGACACCGTCGCGAAAAATGATGAAATTGCACCCGGCGCGATTTTTATTTCCAATCAAACTGTTAAATTTTAGCCCATTCCGACTCCGTCACGGAAAATTACGAAATTTCCCCCGGCGCGATTTTTGTTTCCGATCAATCTATCAAATTTGAGCCCATTCCGACACCGTCGGGAAAAATGATGAAGTTGCCCTCGGCGCGATTTTTGTTTCCGATCAATCTGTCAAATTTTAGCCCATTCCGACTCCGTCGCGAAAAATGACGATATTGCCCCGGCGCGATTTTTGTTTCCGATTAGTCTGTCAAATTTTGGCCCATTCCGACACCGTCGTAAAAAATGACGAAATTGCCCCCGGAGCAATTTTTGTTTCCGATCGGTCTGTCAAATTTTAGCCCATTTCGACACCGTCGCTAAAAATGATGAAATTGCCCCCGCGAAATTTTTGTTTTCGATCAGTCTGTCAAATTTTAGCCCATTCCGACACCGTCGCGAAACTGACGAAAATGGCCACGGCGCGATTTTTGTTTCCGATCGGTCTATCAAATTTTAGCCCATTCCGACACCGTCGCTAAAAATGACAAAATTGCCCCCGGCGCGATTTTTGTTTCCGGTCGGTCTGTCAAATTTTAGCCCATTCCGAAACTGTCCCGAAAAATGACGAAATTGCCCCCGGCGCGATTTTTGTTTCCGATCGGTCTGTCAAATTTTAGCCCATTCCGACACCGTCGCGAAAAATGACGAAATTGCCCCCTGCGCTATTTTTGTTTCCGATCAGTCTGTCAAACTTTAGCCCATTCCGACACCGTCGCGAAAAATGACGAAATTGCCCCCGGCGCGATTTTTGTTTCCGATCAATCTGTCAAATTTTAGCCCATTCCGACACCGTTGCGAAAAATGACAAAATTGCCCCCAGCGCGATTTTTGTTTCCGATCAGTCTGTCAAATTTTAACCATTCCGACACCGTCGCGAAAACTGACAAAAATGGCCCCAGCGCGATTTTTGTTTCCGATCGATCTGTCAAAGTTTAGCCCATTCTGACACCGTCGCGAAAAATGACGAAATTGCCCCAGCGCGATTTTTGTTTCCGATCCGTCTGTCGAATTTTAGCCCATTCCGACTCCGTCGCGGAAAATGACGAAATTGCCCCCCGCGCGATTTTTGTTTCCGATCCGTCTGTCGAATTTTAGCCCATTCCGACTCCGTCGCGGAAAATGACGAAATTGCCCCCGGCGCGATTTTTGTTTCCGATCAATCTGTCAAATTTTAGCCCATTCCGACTCCGTCGCGAAAAATGACAAAATTGCCCCAGCGAGATTTTTGTTTTCGATCAGTCTGTCCAATTTTAGCCCATTCCGACACCGTCGCGAAAACTGACGAAAATGGCCTCGGCGCGATTTTTGTTTCCGATCTGTCTTTCAAATTTTAGCCCATTCCGACACCGTCGCTAAAAATGACGAAATTGCCCCCGGCGCGATTTTTGTTTCCCGTCTATCTGTCAAATTTTAGCCCATTCCGAAATCGTCCCGAAAAATGACGAAATTGCCCCCGGCGCGATTTTTGTTTCCGATCGGTCTGTCAAATTTTAGCACATTCCGACACTGTCGCGAAAAATGACGAAATTGCCCCCGGCGAATTTTTGTTTCCGATCGGTCTGTCAAACTTTAGCCCATTCCGACACCGTCGCGAAAAATGACGAAATTGCCCCAGGCGCGATTTTTCTTTCCGATCAATCTGTCAAATTTTAGCCCATTCCGACACCGTCACGAAAACTGACGAAAATGGCCCCGGCGCTATTTTTGTTTCCGATTAATATGTCAAATTTTTGCCCATTCCGACTCCGTCTCGAAAAATGACGATATTACCCCCGGCACGATTTTTGTTTCCAATCAGTCTGTCAAATTTTAGCCCAATCCGACACCGTCGCGAAAAATGACGAAATTGCCCGCGGCGCGATTTTTGTTTCCTATCAGTCTATCAAACTTTAGCCCATTCCGACACCGCCGTGAAAAATGACGAAATTGCCCCCTGCGCGATTTTTGTTTCCGATCCGTCTGTCAAATTTTAGCCCATTCCGACTCCGTCGCGAAAAATGACGATATTACCCCCGGCGCGATTTTTGTTTCCGATCGGTCTGTCAAATTTTGACCCATTTCGACACCGTCGCGAAAAATGACGAAATTGCGCCCGGCGCGATTGTTGTTTCCTATCAGGCGAAAAATGACGAAATTGCCCACGGCGCGATTTTTATTTCCTATCAGTCTGTCAAACTTTAGCCCATTCCGACACCGCCGCGAAAAATGACGATATTACCCCCGGCGCGATTTTTGTTT
>NW_019227616.1:4299-4477 GCF_002742605.1 Olea europaea var. sylvestris | reverse complement strand
GATCAATCGGTCAAATTTGAGCCGATTCCGACACCGTCGCGAAAAATGACGAAATTGCCCCCGGTGCAACTTTTGTTTCCATCGATCAGTCAAATTTTAGTCGATTCCGACACCGTCGCGAAAAAAGACGAAATTGTCCCCCGGCGCGATTTTTGTTTCCCATCAATCAGTCAAATTT
>NW_019227616.1:0-4061 GCF_002742605.1 Olea europaea var. sylvestris | reverse complement strand
GAAAAATGACGAAATTGCCCCCGGCGCGATTTTTGTTTCCGATCAATCTGTCAAATTTTTGCTCATTCGAACACCATTGGGAATAATGACGAAATTGCCCCCGACGCGATTTTTGTTTCCCATCAATCGGTCAAATTTGAGCCCATTTCGACACCGTCGCGAAAAATGACGAAATCGCCCCTGGCACGATTTTTGTTTCCCATCTATCAGTCAAATTTTAGTCGATTCCGACACCGTCGCGAAAAATGACGAAACTGCCCCCGGCGCGATTTTTGTTTTCCTTCAATCAGTCAAATTTTAGACGATTCCAACACCGTCGCGAAAAATGACGAAATTGACCTCGGCGCGATTTTTTTCGATGAATCGGTCAAATTTGAGCCCATTTGGACACCGTCGCGAAAAATGACGAAATCGCCCCCGGCGCGATTTTTGTTTCCCATCAATCAGTCAAATTTTAGCCGATTCCGACACCGTTCCGAAAATGACGAAATTGCCCCCGGAGCGATTTTTGTTTCCCATCAATCAGTCAAATTTTAGACTATTCCAACACCGTCGTGAAAAATGACGAAATTGCCCCCGGCGCGATTTTTGTTGCCGATTAATCTGTCAAATTTTGGCCGATTCCGACCTTATCGCGAAAAATGACGAAATTGCCCCCGACGCGATTTTTGTTTCCCTTCAATCAGTCAAATTTTAGACGATTCCAACACCGTCGCGAAAAATGACGAAATTTACCCCGGCACGATTTTTGTTTCCGATCAATCGGTCAAATTTGAGCCCATTTCGACACCGTCGCGAAAAATTACGAATTCGCCCCCGGGGCGATTTTTGTTTCCCTTCAATCAGTCAAATTTTATCCGATTACGACACTGTCGAGAAAAAAGACGAAATTGCCCCCGACGCAATTTTTGTTTCCCATCAATCAGTCAAATTTCAGACGATTCCAACTCCGTCGCGAAAAATGACGAAATTGCCCCCGGCGCGATTTTTTTCCGATCAATCGGCCAAATTTGAGCCCTTTTCGACACCGTCGCGAAAAATGACGAAATTGCCCCCGGCGCGATTTTTTTCCGATCAATCGGCCAAATTTGAGCCCTTTTCGACACCGTCGCGAAAAATGACGAAATCGCCCCCGGCGCGATTTTTGTTTCCCAACAATAAGTCAAATTTTAGCCGATTCCGACTCCGTCGCGAAAAATGACGAAATTGCCCCCCGGCGCGATTTTTGTTTCCCATCAATCAGTCAAATTTCAGACGATTCCAGCCCCGTCGCGAAAAATGACGAAATTGCCCCCGGCGCAATTTTTATTTCCGATTAATCTGTCAAATTTTAGCCGATTCCGACACCGTTGCGAAAAATGACGAAATTGCCCCCGGCGCAATTTTTATTTCCGATTAATCTGTCAAATTTTAGCCGATTCCGACACCGTTGCGAAAAATGACGAAATTGCCCCCGGCGCAATTTTTATTTCCGATTAATCTGTCAAATTTTAGCCGATTCCGACACCGTTGCGAAAAATGACGAAATTGCCCCCGGCGCAATTTTTATTTCCGATTAATCTGTCAAATTTTAGCCGATTCCGACACCGTTGCGAAAAATGACGAAATTGCCCCCGGCGCAATTTTTATTTCCGATTAATCTGTCAAATTTTAGCCGATTCCGACACCGTTGCGAAAAATGACGAAATTGCCCCCGGCGCGATTTTTTTCCGATCAATCGGCCAAATTTGAGCCCTTTTCGACACCGTCGCGAAAAATGACGAAATCGCCCCCGGCGCGATTTTTGTTTCCCATCAATCAGTCAAATTTTAGCCGATTTCGACACCGTTGCGAAAATGACGAAATTGCCCCCGGTGCGATTTTTGTTTCCCTTCAATCAGTCAAATTTTGTCCGATTACGACACCGTCGCGAAAAATGACGGAATTGCCCCCGGCGCAATTTTTGCTTCCCATGAATCAGTCATATTTTAGACTATTACAACACCGTCGTGAAAAATGACGAAATTGCCCCCGGCGCGATTTTTGTTGCCGATTAATCTGTCAAATTTTAGCCGATTCCGACACCGTCGCGAAAAATGACGAAATTGCCCCCGGCGCGATTTTTGTTTCCCTTCAATCAGTCAAATTTTAGACGATTCCAACACCGTCGCGAAAAAAGACGAAATTGCCCCCGGCGCGATTTTTGTTTCCGATCATTCGGTCAAATTTGAGCCCATTTCGACACCGTCGCGAAAAATTACGAATTCCCCCCCGGCGCGATTTTTGTTTCCCTTCAATCAGTCAACTTTTAGCCGATTACGACACTGTCGAGAAAAATGACGAAATTGCCCCCGGCGCAATTTTTGTTTCCCATCAATCAGTCAAATTTCAGACGATTCCAACTCCGTCGCGGAAAATGACGAAATTGCCCCCGGCGCGATTTTTTTCCGATCAATCGGCCAAATTTAAGCCCTTTTAGACACCGTCGCGAAAAATGACGAAATCGCCCCCGGCGCGATTTTTGATTCCCAACAATAAGTCAAATTTTAGCCGATTCCGACACCGTCGCGAAAAATGACGAAATTGCCCCCCGGTGCGATTTTTGTTTCCCATCAATCAGTCAAATTTCAGATGATTCCAGCACCGTCGCGAAAAATGACGAAATTGACCCCGGCGCGATTTTTTTTCCGATGAATCGGTCAAATTTGAGCCCATTTCGACACCGTCACGAAAAATGAAGAAACCGCCCCTGCGCGATTTTTGTTTCTCATCAATCAGTCAAATTTTAGCCGATTCCGACACCTTCGCGAAAAATGATGAAATTGCCCCCGGCGCGATTTTTGTTTCCCATCAATAAGTGAAATTTTAGACGATTCCAACACCGTCGCGAAAAATGACGAAATTGCCCCCGGCGCAATTTTTGTTTCCGATTAATCTGTCAAATTTTAGCCGATTCCGACACCGTCGCGAAAAATGACGAAATCGCCCCCGGCCCGATTTTTGTTTCCCATCAGTCAGTCAAATTTTAGCCGATTTCGACACTGTCGCGAAAAATGACGAAATTGCCCCCGACGCGATTTTTGTTTCCCATCAATCGGTCAAAATCGAGCCCGTTTCGACACCGTCGCGAAAAATGACGAAATCGCCCACGACGCGATTTTTGTTTCCCATCAATCAGTCAAATTTTAGCCGATTTCGACACTGTCGCGAAAAATGACGAAATTGCCCCCGACGCGATTTTTGTTTCCCATCAATCGGTCAAAATCGAGCCCGTTTCGACACCGTCGCGAAAAATGACGAAATCGCCCCCGGCGCGATTTTTGTTTCCCATCAATCGGTCAAAATCGAGCCCGTTTCGACACCGTCGCGAAAAATGACGAAATCGCCCCCGGCGCGATTTTTGTTTCCCATCAATCGGTCAAAATCGAGCCCGTTTCGACACCGTCGCGAAAAATGACGAAATCGCCCCCGGCCCGATTTTTGTTTCCCATCAATCAGTCAAATTTTAGCCGATTCCGACACCGTCGCGAAAAATGACGATATTGCCCCCGGCGCGATTTTTGTTTCCGATCAATCTGTCAATTTTTGCTCATTCGAGCACCGTTGGGAAAAATGACGAAATTGCCCCCGACGCGATTTTTGTTTCCCATCAATCGGTCAAAATCGAGTCCATTTCGACAACGTCGTGAAAAATGACGAAATTGCCCACGACGCGATTTTTGTTTCCCATCAATCAATCAAATTTTAGCCGATTTCGACACCGTTACGAAAATGACGAAATTGCCCCTGGCGCGATTTTTGTTTCCCTTCAATCGGTCAAATTTTAGCCCATTACGACACCGTCGCGAAAAATGACGTAATTGCCCCCGGTGCAATTTTCGCTTCCCATCAATCAGTCAAATTTTAGACGATTCCAACACCGTCGCTAAAATTGACGAAATTGCCCCCGGCCCGATTTTTTTCCAATCAATCGGTCAAATTTGAGCCCATTTCAACACTGTCGCGAAAAATGACGAAATCACCCCCGGCGCGATTTTTGTTTCCCATCAATCAGTCAAATTTTAGACGATTCCAGCACCGTC
>NW_019227615.1:0-4477 GCF_002742605.1 Olea europaea var. sylvestris | reverse complement strand
TATGGGCCCAAAACGGACACCGTGTGCAAAAGTTACGCTCAATTCTTCGTCCACCGACAATCCAAGCGTTCCAAATATGCAAGGACTCATTCTTTCGAAAAATGGCCGACCTCCCTCATACGTCACGACGAAGTGGTGAGTTCAATCCAAAACGGTCGCTACATTTCCAAAAAGTACTTATGGGTCCAAAACTGACACCGTGTGCAAAAGTTACGCTCAATTCTTCGTACGCCGACGATCCAAGCGTTCCAAATATGCAAGTGCACGTTCTGTCAAAAAATGGCTGAAATCCCATGTACGTCAGGACGAAGTGGTGAGTTCAATCCAAAACGGTTGCTACATTTTCAAAAAGTACTTTTGGACCGAAAACGGACGTCGTGTGCAAAATTACGCTCAATTCTTCGTACGCCGACAATCCAAGCGTTCCAAATATGCAAGTGCTCATTCTTTCCAAAAATGGCCGAAATCCCTAATACGCCATGACGAAGTTGTGAGTTCAATCCAAAACGGTCGCTACATTTCCAAAAAGTACTTATGGGCACAAAACTGACACCGTGTGCAAAAGTTACGCTCAATTCTTTGTCCGCCGACTCTCCAAGCGTTCTAAATATGCAAGTACTTATTCTTTTTCAAAAAATTGTCAAAATCCCTCGTACGTCACGACGAAGTGGTGAGTTCAATCCAAAATGGTCTCTACATTTCCAAAAAGTTCTTAGGGGCTCAAAAAAGACACCGTGTGCAAAAGTTACGCTCAATTCTTCGTTCGCCGACTCTCCAAGCGTTCTAAACATACAAGCCCTCATTCCTTCAAAAAATGGCCAAAATCACTCGTACGTCACGATGAAGTGGTGAGTTCAATCCAAAACGGCCGCAATATTTCCAAAAAGTTCTTAGGGGCTCAAAAAAGACACCGTGTGCGAAAGTTACGCTCAATTCTTCAAACTTTCGAAAAATGGCCAAAATCCCTCGTACATCACGACGAAGTGGTGAGTTCAATCCAAAACGGCCGCAATATTTCCAAAAAGTTCTTAGGGGCTCAAAAAAGACACCGTGTGCAAAAGTTACGCTCAATTCTTCGTACGCAGATAATCCAAGCGTTCCAATTATGCAAGTGCTCATTCTTTCCAAAAATGGCCGAAATCCCTCATACGTCATGACGAAGTGGTGAGTTCAATCCAAAACGGCCGCAATATTTCCAAAAAGTTCACATGGGCCCAAAACGGACAACGTGTGCGAAAGTTTCGCTCAATTCGTCGTCCACCGGCTCTCCAAGCGTTCTAAATATACAAGTGCTCATTCCTTCAAAAAATGGCCAAAATCACTCATACGTCATGATGAAGTTGTGAGTTCTATCCAAAACGGTCGCTACATTTCCACAAAGTACTTATGGGCGCAAAACGGACACCGTGTGCAAAAGTTCGCTCAATTCCTCGTCCGTCGACTCTCCGAGCGTTCTAAATATGCAAGTGCTCATTCTTTCGAAAAATTGCCAAAATACCTCGTACGTCACGACGAAGTGGTGAATTCAATCCAAAATAGTCTCTACATTTCCAAAAAGTTCTTAGGGGCCCAAAACGGACACCGTGCGCAAAAGTTACGCTCAATTCTTCGTCCATAGACTCTCCAAGCGTTCTAAACATACAAGCGCTCATTCCTTCAAAAAATGGCCAAAATCACTCGTACGTCACGACGAAGTGGTGAGTTCAATCCAAAACGGTCGTTACATTTCGAAAAAGTACTTATGGGCCCAAAACGGACACCGTGTGCAAAAGTTACTCTCAATTCTTCGTACACCGACAATCCAAGCGTTCAAAATATGCAAGTGCTCATTCTTTTGAAAAATGGCCGAAATCCCTCATACATCATGACAAAGTGGTGAGTTCAATCCAAAACGGCCGTTACATTTCCAAAAAGTTCTTATGGGCCCAAAACGGACATCGTTGCAAAAGTTACGCTCAATTCTTCGTCTGCCGACTCTCCAAGCGTTCTAAATATGCAAGTGCTCATTCTTTCGAAAAATGGCCAAAATCCCTCGTATGTCACGATGAAGTTGTGTGTTCAATCCAAAACGGTCGCTACATTTCCAAAAAGTGCTTATGGGCCCAAAACGGACACGTGTGCAAAAGTTACGCTCAATTCTTCGTACGCTGACAATCCAAGCAATCCAAATATGCAAGTGCTCATTCTTTTGAAAAATGGCCGAAATCCCTCATACATCATGACAAAGTGGTGAGTTCAATCCAAAACGGCCGTTACATTTCCAAAAAGTTCTTATGGGCCCAAAACGGACACCGGGTGCAAAAGTTACGCTCAATTCTTCGTCCGCCGACTCTCCAAGCATTCTAAATATGCAAGTGCTCATTCTTTAGAAAAATCGCCAAAATCCCTTGTACGTCACGATGAAGTGGTGAGTTCAATCCAAATCGGTCGCCACATTTCCAAAAATTACTTATGGGCCCAAAACAGACAGCGTGTGCAAAAGTTACGCTCAATTATTCGTACGTCGGCTCTCCAGGCATTCTAAATATACAAGTGCTCATTCCTTCGTAAAATGGCCAAAATCACTCGTACGTCACGATGAAATGGTGAGTTCAATCCAAAACGGTCGCTACATTCCCAAAACGTACTTATGGGCCCAAAACGGACGCCGTGTGCAAAAGTTACGCTCAATTCTTCACACGCCGACAATCCAAGCGTTTCCAAATATGCAAGTGCTCATTCTTTCGAAAAATGGCCGAAATCCCTCATACGTCACGACGAAGGGTTGAGTTCAATCCAAAACGGTCGCTACATTTCCAAAAAGTTCTTATGGGCCCAAAACGGACACCGTGTGGAAAAGTTACGCTCAATTCTTCGTCTGTCGACTCTCCAAGCGTTCTAAATATGTAAGTGCTCATTCTTTTGAAAAATCGCCAAAATCCCTCGTACGTCACGATGAAGTGGTGAGTTCAATCCAAAACGGTCGCTACATTTCCAAAACGTACTTATGGGCCAAAAACGGACACGTGTGCAAAAGTTACGCTCAATTCTTCGTACATTGACAATCCAAGCGATCCAAATATGTAAGTGCTCATTCTTTTGAAAAATGGCCGAAATCCCTCATACGTCATGACGAAGTGGTGAGTTCAATCCAAAAAGGCTGCTACATTTCCAAAAAGTACATATGGGCCCAAAACGGACACCAGGTGCAAAAGTTACGCTCAATTCTTCGTCCGTCGACTCTCCAAGCATTCTAAATATGCAAGTGTTCATTCTTTAGAAAAATTGCCAAAATCCCTCATACGTCACGACGAAGTGGTGAGTTCAATCCAAAACGGTCGCTACATTTCCAAAAAGTACTTATGGGCCCAAAACGGACACCGTGGGCAAAAGTTACGCTCAATACTTCTTACGCCGACTCTCCAGGCGCTCTTAATATACAAGTGCTCATTCCTTCGAAAAATGGCCAAAATCACTCGTACGTCACGACGAAGATGTGAGTTCAATCCAAAATGGTCGCTACATTTCCAAAAAGTTCTTATGGGCCCAAAACGGACACCGTGTCCAAAAGTTACGCTCAATTCTTCGTCCGCCGACTCTCCAAGCGTTCTAAATATGCAAGTGCTCATTCTTTCGAAAAATGGCCAAAATCCCTCGTACGTCATGATGAAGTTGTGCGTTCAATCCAAAACGGCGGCTACATTTCCAAAAAGTACTTATGGGCCCAAAATGGACACGTGTGCAAAAGTTACGCTCAATTCTTTGTACGCCGACAATCTAAGCGATCCAAATTTGCAAGTGCTCATTCTTTTGAAAAATAGACAAAATCCCTCATACGTCACGACGAAGTGGTGAGTTCAATCTAAAACGGTCGGTACATTTCCAAAAAGTACTTATGGGCCTAAAACGGACACCGGGTGCAAATGTTACACTCAATTCTTCGTCTGTCGACTCTCCAAGAATTAAAAATATGTAAGTGCTCATTCTTTAGAAAAATCGCTAAAATCTCTCGTACGTCACGATGAAGTGGTGAGTTCAATCCAAAACGGTTGCAACACATCCAAAAAGTACTTATGGGCCCAAAACGGACACCGTATGCAAAAGTTACGCTCAATTCTTCGTACACCGACAATCCAAGCGTTCAAAATATGCACGTGGTCATTCTTTCGAAAAATGGCTGAAATCCCTCATACGTCATGACGAAGTGGTGAGTTCAATCCAAAACGGTCGCTACATTTCCAAAAAGTACTTATGGGCCAAAAACGGACACGGGGTGCAAATGTTACGCTCAATTCTTCGCTCGCCGACTCTCCAAGCATTATAAATATGCAAGTGCTCATTATTTAGAAAAATCGCCAAAATCCCTCGTACGTCACGACGAAGTGGTGAGTTCAATCCAAAATGGTCGCTACACATCCAAAAAGTACTTATGGGCCCAAAACGGACACCGTGTGCAAAAGTTACGCTCAATTCTTCGTACGCTGACAATCCAAGCGTT
>NW_019227614.1:0-4478 GCF_002742605.1 Olea europaea var. sylvestris | reverse complement strand
TCACAACTTCGTCGTGACGTACGAAGGATTTCGGCTATTTTTCGATAGAATGAGCACTTGCATATTTGGAGCGCTTGGATTGTAGGAATTCGAAGAATTGAGCGTAACTTGTTCACGCAGTGTCCATTTTGGGCCCTTAGGAACTTTTTGGAAATATAGCGACCGTTTTGGATTGAACTCACAAATTCGTCGTGACGTACGAGGGACTTCGGCCATTTTTTGGAAGAATTAGCACTTGCATATTTGGAGCGCTTGGATCGTCGGCATTCAAAGAATTGAGCGTAACTTATGCACACGATGTCCGTTTTGGGCCCATAGGAACTTTCTGGAAATGTAGCGACTGTTTTGGATTGAACTCACAACTTCGTCGTGACGTACGAGGGATTTCGGCCATTTTTCGAAAGAATGAGCACTTACATATTTGAAGCGCTTGGATTGTCGGCATTCGAAGAATTGAGCGTAACTTAGGCACACGGTGTCTGTTTCGGGCCCATAATAACTTTTTGGAAATGTAGCGACCGTTTTGGATTGAACTCACCACTTCGCCATGACGTATGAGGGATTTCGGCCATTTTTCAAAAGAATGAGCACTTGCATACTTGGAGCGCTTGGATTGTTGACGTTCGAAGAATTGAGCGTAACTTATGCACACGGTGTCCATTTTGGGCCCGTAAGAACTTTTTGGAAATGTAGCGACCGTTTTGGATTGAACTCACCACTTCGTCGTGACGTATGAGGGATTTCGGCCATTTTTCAAGAGAAGGAGCACTTGCATACTTGGAGCGCTTGGATTGTTGGCGTACGAAGAATTGAGCGTAACTTGTGCCCACGGTGTCCATTTTGGGCCCGTAAGAACTTTTTGGAAATGTAGCGATCGTTTTGGATTGAACTCACCACTTCGCCATGACGTATCAGGGATTTCGGCCATTTTTCAAGAGAAGGAGCACTTGCATACTTGGAGCGCTTGGATTGTTGGCGTACGAAGAATTGAGCGTAACTTGTGCCCACGGTGTCCATTTTGGGCCCGTAAGAACTTTTTGGAAATGTAGCGATCGTTTTGGATTGAACTCACCACTTCGTCGTGACGTACGAAGGATTTCGGCTATTTTTCGAAAGAATGAGCACTTGCATATTTGGAGCGCTTGGATTGTCGGAATTCGAAGAATTGAGCGTAACTTGTGCACACGGTGTCCATTTTGGGCCCATAGGAACTCTTTGGAAATGTAGCGACCGTTTCGGATTGAACTCACAAATTCATCGTGACGTACGAGGGATTTCAGCCATTTTTTGGAAGAATTAGCACTTGCATATTTGGAGCGCTTGGATCATCGGCATTCAAAGAATTGAGCGTAACTTATGCACACGATGTCCGTTTTGTGCCCATAGGAACTTTTTGGAAATGTAGCGACCGTTTTGGATTGAACTCACAACTTCATCGTGACGTACGAGGGATTTCGGCCATTTTTCGAAAGAATGAGCACTTACATATTTGAAGCGCTTGGATTGTCGGCATTCGAAGAATTGAGCGTAACTTATGCACACGGTGTCTGTTTCGGGCCCATAATAACTTTTTGGAAATGTAGCGACCGTTTTGGATTGAACTCACCACTTCGCCGTGACGTATGAGGGATTTCGGCCATTTTTCAAAAGAATGAGCACTTGCATATTTGGAGCGCTTGGATTGTTGACGTTCGAAGAATTGAGCGTAACTTATGCACACGGTGTCCATTTTGGGCCCATAAGAACTTTTTGGAAATGTAACGACCGTTTTGTATTGAACTCACAACTTCGTCGTGACGTATGAGGAATTTTGGCCATTTTTCAAAAGAATGAGCACTTGCATGTTTGGAGCGCTTGGATTGTCGGCATTCGAAGAGTTGAGCGTAACTTATGCACGCGATATCCGTTTTGGGCCCATAGGAACTTTTTGGAAATGTAGCGATCATTTTGGATTGAACTCACCACTTCGTCGTGAAGTACGAGGAATTTCGGCTATTTTTCGATAGAATGAGCACTTGCATATTTGGAGCGCTTCGATTGTCGACATTCGAAGGGTTGAGCATAACTTATGCACGCGATATCCGTTTTGGGCCCATAGGAACTTTTTGGAAATGTAGCGATCGTTTTGGATTGAACTCACAACTTCGTCGTGACGTACGAAGGATTTCGGCTATTTTTCGATAGAATGAGCACTTGCATATTTGGAGCGCTTGGATTGTCGGAATTCGAAGAATTGAGCGTAACTTGTGCACGCAGTGTCCATTTTAGGCCCTTAGGAACTTTTTGGAAATGTAGCGACCGTTTTGGATTGAACTCACAAATTCGTCGTGACGCACGAGGGACTTCGGCCATTTTTTGGAAGAATTAGCACTTGCATATTTGGAGGCTTGGATTGTCGGCATTCAAAGAATTGAGCGTAACTTATGCACACAATGTCCGTTTTGGGCCCATAGGAACTTTATGGAAATGTAGCGACCGTTTTGGATTGAACTCACAACTTCGTCGTGACGTACGAGGGATTTCGGCCATTTTTCGAAAGAATGAGCACTTACATATTTGAAGCGCTTGGATTGTCGGCATTCGAAGAATTGAGCGTAACTTATGCACACGGTGTCTGTTTCGAGCCCATAATAACTTTTTGGAAATGTAGCGACCGTTTTGGATTGAACTCACCACTTCGCCATGACGTATGAGGGATTTCGGCCATTTTTCAAAAGAATGAGCACTTGCATATTTGGAGCGCTTGGATTGTTGACGTTCGAAGAATTGAGCGTAACTTATGCACACGGTGTCCATTTTGGGCCCATAAGAACTTTTTGGAAATGTAGCGACCGTTTTGGATTGAACTCACAACTTCGTCATGACGTACGAAGGATTTCGGCTATTTTTCGATAGAATGAGCACTTGCATATTTGGAGCGCTTGGATTGTTGACGTTCGAAGAATTGAGCGTAACTTATGCACACGGTGTCCATTTTGGGCCCATAAGAACTTTTTGGAAATGTAGCGACCGTTTTGGATTGAACTCACAACTTCGTCATGACGTACGAAGGATTTCGGCTATTTTTCGATAGAATGAGCACTTGCATATTTGGAGCGCTTCGATTGTCGACATTCGAAGGGTTGAGCATAACTTATGCACGCGATATCCGTTTTGGGCCCATAGGAACTTTTTGGAAATGTAGCGATCGTTTTGGATTGAACTCACAACTTCGTCATGACGTACGAAGGATTTCGGCTATTTTTCGATAGAATGAGCACTAGCATATTTGGAGCGCTTGGATTGTCGGAATTCGAAGAATTGAGCGTAACTTGTGCACGCGGTGTCCATTTTGGGCCCTTAGGAACTTTTTGGAAATGTAGCGACCGTTTTGGATTGAACTCACAAATTCGTCGTGACGTACGAGGGATTTCGGCCATTTTTTGGAAGAATTAGCACTTGCATATTCGGAGCTCTTGGATTGTCGGCATTCAAAGAATTGAGCGTAACTTATGCACACGATATCCGTTTTGTGCCCATAGGAACTTTTTGGAAATGTAGCGATCGTTTTGGATTGAACTCACAACTTCGTCGTGACGTACGAAGGATTTCGGCTATTTTTTGATAGAATGACCACTTGCATATTTGGAGCGCTTGGATTGTCGGAATTCGAAGAATTGAGCGTAACTTGTGCACGCGGTGTCCATTTTGGGCCCTTAGGAACTTTTTGGAAATGTAGCGACCGTTTTGGATTGAACTCACAAATTCGTCGTGACATACGAGGGATTTCGGCCATTTTTTGGAAGAATTAGCACTTGCATATTTGGAGCGCTTGGATCGTCGGCATTCAAAGAATTGAGCGTAACTTATCCACACGATGTCTGTTTTGGGCCCATAGGAACTTTTTGGAAATGTAGCGACCATTTTGGATTGAACTCACAACTTCATCGTGACGTAAGAGGGATTTCAGTCATTTTTCGAAAGAATGAGCACTTACATATTTGAAGCGCTTGGTTTGTCGGCATTCCAAGAATTGAGCGTAACTTATGCACACGGTGTCTATTTCGGGCCCATAATAACTTTTTGGAAATGTAGCGACCGTTTTGGATTGAACTCACCACTTCGCCGTGACGTATGAGGGATTTCGGCCATTTTTCAAAAGAATGAGCACTTGCATATTTGGAGCGCTTGGATTGTTGACGTTCGAAGAATTGAGCGTAACTTATGCACACGGTGTCCATTTTAGGCGCATAAGAACTTTTTGGAAATGTAACGACCGTTTTGGATTGAACTCACCACTTCGTCGTGACGTATGAGGGATTTTGGCCATTTTTCAAAAGAATGAGCACTTGCATATTTGGAGCGCTTGGATTGTCGGCATTCGAAGTTTTGAGCGTAACTTATCCACACGATATTCGTTTTGGGCCCATAGGAACTTTTTGGAAATGTAGCGATCATTTTGGATTGAACTCACCACTTCGTCGTGACGTACGAGGGAT